>NW_005842475.1:409043-411605 GCF_000455745.1 Alligator sinensis | reverse complement strand
CTGACTGTAAGTATGACCAGAGCAAACGTGCTGACTGCCGTCTGGGCTGACCCTTCAGGAACTGAGTTAGGACTGTCCAGGCTGAATTACCTGTCCTGCTCTAGCTGCGCTCAAGAGCCCTGGCTGCGTAGAGCGAGAGCCAGACCTCCGTCCTCTGCTGCTCGGTCCCAGAGGGCCAGTAGCACCCTGCGTCCTGCTGGATGACACAGGAATGCTGGGGCCAAATCCTGCTGGGACACCTTTCCTGGCAGCACTCTCAAGTCGAGAGGTTTAACGAGTCCTTTTATGGCCCAAGAGACTTTCCCAGGCTCCAAAGTAGAGCCAGGAGGTTGTGCAGGTCGCCACAAGCAGGTCTTTTGCAATCCGGGTGCCTCTTGCTGTGGATTGCTCCCAGAACACAGCAATATTGTGCCCTCCTTTTCCTTCCAGTGCCCGAGATGAGCCAGAAAAAATGTGCTGTAGTCAAGGCCATGAGGTGCACGCTTGGTGATCAGAGCACTGAGGTGAGGTGCTTTGTGAGCAGTGGCTGTGCTGGGGATGGCACATGGACCTGACACACAATTCCCACCACAGATTCTTGGTTCTCTTGTAGAGAAAACCTTTTTTCCCTGTCAGCGTCTTCAGGGAAGGCAGTGCAGAGAGTCTGCCCCGCTGCTTCCAGAGCTGGGGAGAGTCAGGATCTGGGGAAATGTTATCAGCTTTGCCAGCGGGCAGGGGATCTGCTTTCCCTCCGATGCCAATATGGGACTACTGAGTAGCCAAGACACGCTGTTCTCTTGCCTCTTTATAAACCCTAGAAATAAAACTGGACCCTTCTCCTTCCCTGTCATCCTTTCCAAGGTTTGAGGGAGGGGTTGTGCCTGTCATATTGAATGTAATAGTTTGAATGTTTGTAATAGTTGCCCATTAGCCAGTTTAGGAAGAAGACACGATTTATCTTCTTATCTAGGCCATTCTTTTGGCCTACTTGCGGAAGGTCCTGACTTGGCTCAAAGTCTTAACTCTTGAATTTTATCTTTAGAGGCCTTTAACAAAGTTAATATAAAAATGACCCGTAAGCAAACATCCCACATTCTGAGAGATCAAACCCTAGGGCCTTTGACAAGATGGGCTGAAGTCAGACCTCCGTCCTCTGCTGCTCGGTCCCAGAGGGCCAGTAGCACCCTGCGTCCTGCTGGATGACACAGGAATGCTGGGGCCAAATCCTGCTGGGACACCTTTCCTGGCAGCACTCTCAAGTCGAGAGGTTTAACGAGTCCTTTTATGGCCCAAGAGACTTTCCCAGGCTCCAAAGTAGAGCCAGGAGGTTGTGCAGGTCGCCACAAGCAGGTCTTTTGCAATCCGGGTGCCTCTTGCTGTGGATTGCTCCCAGAACACAGCAATATTGTGCCCTCCTTTTCCTTCCAGTGCCCGAGATGAGCCAGAAAAAATGTGCTGTAGTCAAGGCCATGAGGTGCACGCTTGGTGATCAGAGCACTGAGGTGAGGTGCTTTGTGAGCAGTGGCTGTGCTGGGGATGGCACATGGACCTGACACAAAATTCCCACCCGAGATTCTTGGTTCTCTTGTAGAGAAAACCTTTCTTCCCTATCCGCGTCTTCAGGGAAGGCAGTGCAGAGAGCCTGCCCCTCTGCTTCCAGAGGTGGGGAGAGTCAGGATCTGGGGAAGTGTTATCAGTTTGCCAGCGGGCAGGGGATCTGCTTTCCCTCCGATGCCAATATGGGACTACTGAGTAGCCAAGACACGCTGTTCTCTTGCCTCTTTATAAACCCTAGAAATAAAACTGGACCCTTCTCCTTCCCTGTCATCCTTTCCAAGGTTTGAGGGAGGGTTTGTGCCATGGCCGGTCCCTGCCCCCATTAGGGCATAAGGGCCGTCCTGACTCCAATCTGTCCTCTCCTCCCCTCCAGGTGAAGAAGGCCGTCCTTCAATTTCTCAGGACACTGCTCAGTGTGCAGGGCCTGGATGAGTGGGCCTGGGACTTGTGGCCTATATTTTCAAGCAGTCCAGCTTGTCTAGTAGCCAAATGCTAAGAGAAAACGAAGCTGGAGACTTGGTGCTGCTGTTGTAGCAGGCTGAAGCCTGCCATTGGCTTGAGCAGGAGCGTGGTGTGCCTCAGAACTGCCAGGCTGAGTCATTAGAACCAGGGTCAGACCATTTGCACTGGTACAACCGATCCAAGGGAGCTCTCGGGATGTCAGTGCAGCTCCTCTGGATTTTCCCCAGGGTGTTAGCAAGACCAGACTCTGATCTGGACTATGTACATCTTCTGATGAGGCTGAGATTTGCCCCGTCAGACACTGAGGAGTGAAAACCCTGATCACACAGTCTGTCAGGGAAACTTCCTTGAGAACAGCAATGCTCTCTGGTGGAAATAGACTCCCGAGGACGTGTCTTGGTGCCCAGGACGTCGCTTGGCCCATTGCTAGAATCACAGTGACGAGACAATTTTGCTGGCTGGGCCCTGGAGCAGACGCAGCAGAGCGGGGGTGTGATGCCTGCACATTTGAGTCCGCTGGGCTGAGTCTGAAGGGTTCTCTTGGAAGGACGAGGGAGGTGAATA
>NW_005842475.1:408355-408970 GCF_000455745.1 Alligator sinensis | reverse complement strand
TGTCTTTCTGAACTGGGAACCTGCCCCATCAGCCTGTTTTTTCTTTTATTATCTCAGCTCCAGTGAGTTGTGCTTTCAGCAGAACATGAACGCTGCAGTTACCACTGGATTTTAAGCTGGCTGTGAAGGAGGTGGAGACTGAGTGTCCAGTCGTTGCCTCTTGACTTGCTCGTGAGCTTTCTCTCGGTCTCTTGTGCAGAAGTCCAAAAACCGTTCCAGTCAGGATGCCGAGGAGGAACAAAGCATCCGAGCCACCTGTGTGGAGATCCTGGAAAATCTGGATGTCTCAATCAGTGTCATGAGCCAAGTAGGTTACCAGTTAGTTGCTGCCCTTGCATTATCAAGATATTTCTCTTCATCCCCTGTACCTCTCCACTGGGTAGTTCTCTGCATTGACAGGGTAATGGAGATACATCATGGCCAGTGCTGGCCGTGAGTTATGGAGCAAGCTGCCGCAATTTAAGGAATGACATACAACACCCCAGCTGGAAGGGATCCCTGTGCTGAGCTGGCCGCCTCATTCTCTTTCCTTGCTCTGTGCAGTTTTCTCTGAAATTGAGACTTGTTTGGCCAGTGTTAGAACAGGGTTTCAGAGATCAGCTATTCCTGAGAGAC
>NW_005842475.1:405667-407800 GCF_000455745.1 Alligator sinensis | reverse complement strand
CTCCTTGGTAAAGCTCCTTGAGATCCAGACACGGAAGGTGCCAGGAAAGTGCCAGTTGTGCCCAGCTCCCCGAGCATCCACGGGTGGGCGCATTGGGAATGGACAGGCTTGTAGCAGCATCACTCGCCCAGTTCCAAATTAGCCCCACATGGCCATGCTCTCTTTCTCTTTCCAGCCAAATTTCCTAAGGCCCAGGGGCTGCTGGCGCGACTGCTGGTGAGTAGCCCTGGAGAGGTACTTGCCAGAGGTGTGGGGAGGGTCAGTGGTGTGGGGACACGTGCCTGTAGCCTTAGCTGGAGGAGCACGCGCCGTCTCTTCCCACACTCCGCGCTGCCCTGTGCTGGCAGTTTCCTTCCCTTGGCAGAGCAGAGCCAGGCTCTGCCCCTGCCTCGCAGCCTGCGGAGGGGCGTACAGGATCAGCCTAGCACAGAACCTCAGCCTACGTCTGATTGCTGAATGCTCTGGCCATGTATGGTGGAGGCCAGTTTCCCTCCTAAAGAAAGCCATGGAGTCCCGCTTGAGAGCTGAGCCCCTGTTTCTCTCTCACTGTCAGGTGGTTGCCTCGGCCCTGGGTGACCGCAGCCGCGCACATTCTGCCCTGCGGGGACAATGGGCTCTGCACCGCACGATCCACCCTGCTGTTGGAGAGCAGTGGAGGGTCCAGATTCCCATCCTGCTCTCGACTATTGAAGGTAACAAGCAAGGAAGGAGCACAGTGATCTCTGCAGAACGGAAAGGGAGAGGGGAAGTTGTAGCCTCCTGGAGCCCCCCGTGGCACCATTCCCCTTCTGCAGCATCGCATGCTTGAGAGCTTCTACTCTTTGCCACAGGGGGCAAATCCAGGGGCTTGACAACATGGAGATTGATGGGACCCAGGGTAGGGTTTGCACATGAAAGGCTCCACCAGATTAACCCCTCTCCTGCAGTTCCCTGCCCACTTGGGAGGTTTCTGTTGCCAGAGGAAACCTCTGTGCACTTTGCCTTTCTATGAAGCCCAGTCCTGTACTGTGCTGTGCTGAGCACATCCGTGAGGTGCCGAGCACCCTCCATGCCCCTTATGGCCATTTCGGCAGGGACTGGTCACGCACAACTTGCAGACATGCCAGCATGGTATGTACTAGAGTGCAGGGCCTGTGACCTTGGGATTCCAGGAGGTGACGGTGCGGATGCAGCAGTTTCGAAAGACTTGATGCCCAGGGAGGCAACTAAGACTCTTCTTGTTTGCCTCCCACCTTCAGGAAATCCTGAGACCTCCCAGGACAATGTGTGGTGGGAGCACCTGCTGCTGAAGGTACAGGATGGCTCTCAGAGCTGCTGTTGCAGCCAGCCAGGGCTGTCTGAGAAGGGAGGGTTCCCTCATGCCTCAGGGAAATGAGGTGATGAAAGTCAATAACCCAGCAAGAGTCCAACTTGGAAGGTTTGCCAGTGTCCTTGAGTTTGGATTGGCATCCAGAGTTGTCTATTTGGGATCCTCCAGCCTTTCCGTACAGTCTTTGAGCTCAAGAAATGGAAGGAGATGAGGCCTTGGTTGGGGGCTTCTGCAATTCCCAGGTGTGAAGGGCCTGACCGTCCTTTGGGAAGTGTGAAAAGAAGCCCCCCTAGCAAGAATGGGGAGAGGATTGTAGCAGCTCTGATACTGCTGCACCTCTGACCCCACTGAAGTCACTCCGACCTCGAACATCACCCTTGGACCACACTGCTCATGACACTGCACATGGTTCCTCCATGGAGCCACGGTTCTGTTTCAGATATCATTACAGCACTTTTTCCTCCTAATTTTCATTCCAGGCCAGTCCAGGACAATGGATGCAGCAGAGGAGGAGCTGAGAGGTCTCCGGGAGGAGCTCAAAGCTGCCAGCCCTGAGGCTGTGCTGACATCACCCTGCCACATGGCGAAGGTCAGTGGCTCAAGAAGCTGGTGTGGAAACTTTGGGAGCTGGGCATCCTTCATTGTCCATTCTTTTGCTCACACATGGCTTGCCTCTTTCTTTGGAGTGCATGGGGGAGGCATTTGGGACACATATTGTTCACCCACTGTTTGCTGCTGTTTGCCCATGTCCATGTAGAAAGAATAAGTCGGAGCAAGATTAGAAAGTCTGGTAGATAGTTCTGTCCCTGCACAGAAGAACAAAC
>NW_005842475.1:382910-405430 GCF_000455745.1 Alligator sinensis | reverse complement strand
AATTCTGGGGTTCAGTGCAATTTCCCTTCTTTCTATTTGTCTCCAGGTCACTGGCAAATTCTTGCCCTCCAACCATGCCCTTGATTTGGTGGGGACAATAATGGATGGCATGCTTTCTGCCAGTCCCACGTGCGCCACAGCAGCAGGCCACTGGTTCTGTGCAATCCTGAGGGAGAATGGAGATGCCCTTCTGGATGAGGTAAAATTGAAGCTGAGGAGGCTTTCTGCATTTGCCTTATGCTTTTCAAGCACTGCTTTCATGTGGAGTGAACAGCAATCTTAGTGCTGATCCCTGGACATGAAGCAAGTTCCATTTCCCTTACTAGCCAGAGATGAGGAAGAGCAGATCAGCTGCATCCAAGAGAGAGAGCACAGGAAGGCAAGATGGGAATTCAGTGACCTAGGTTATCGATAAGAGTTTTCAGCCCCAGAGGGTTTGGAAACATAGACTGTGGGGGCAAATACAGCAGGAGAGGGCAACAAGGAGTCTGAGGCACCTGGCTGTGACTGGGCTGGAACACCATGCTTAGGCATGCGGAACAGATGCACACTTCCCTCAGTGCCACACCATGCAGAGGGTCCACAGCAAGGCAGGAGCTAGAGATGGTTCTGTATCCTCAGGCATTTCCCAGCCTTGGTAGAGGCTATGTGAAATGGTCTTTCCATGCTGCTCCTCTCCGCAGGGTTGGGAACAGGGTGCAGGAAAGAATGTATGCTAGAGATACTGCAGCCTCCACCCCCTCCCTGTTCTGGATGGGACTGGCTATGGGCAGCTGGACCTACTGTCCCGCTAGCCCGGCCATGTGCAGAACAGGGAGGTGCAGTTAGTAATGAGGAGTGTGAATTCCAGTGTGCAGTTCCAGCAGAGCTGGTCTCACCTGGAAAAGTTCCAGTTACAATCATCTTGCTTGCGGTGCCAGGGATTCTCACAGGGGTTCTGACGTTGGTGGTGCTTGTTGGACCTCAGCTGAGCATCCACACAGCAGAAGGTCAAAATTAGCTTCTTAAAACCACCCCCAGATGTTGATATTTGTTGGGGTGTTTGTGTGAGCATGTCAGGCAGAAATGGGTCCCGGGCAGACATGCAATTAGATTGTAGGTGTGTGCACATGGGTGAGGGGAAGGGCTGAGGGTGTGTGGGCTGGTTGGTGTCTGCCCACATGTCGTGGTGTCCGCTTTCACCCCAAGTAGGGGCATAGGGACATGCTCACTTCTTAGGATCAGCCAGAGGCAGCGGTGTCTGGACACTGGTCCCTTAAAGCAAGGAATTTCTAAGATGGCAGCAAATTACCAAACTGCGGGAGGGATTGGTTTGGATTGTGCTGGCTGAATGAGAAAGGGACCCTTGTTCTTGCTCTTTTCTCTCCAGGTGCCAGACATCCTGGGCACCATCTTTATTCGGATGCCAACAGTGCAGGAGAGGTCCATGCGAGGCTTCCTGTTGGAAGGCGTTGGCATTCTTGCCGTGTTATACCTAGAGGCAGTGATCACCAGCCTCCTTGCCAAGCCTCTGCCAATGGACAGGTACTTGCCACTCCCTACTTCTTGTGCCTGGTGGCACGCACACATCCCACAGCCTGGCAAAGCCCATGGAGTTTCAAGTCAGCTGCAGATCCTTTGGGCTGACTTGGTAAGAGTCAATATCCTAGTGTGTTTGGGTAGGAAATGGTAGGCTTGTGTCTAATGGCATTGGCATATGACATCACTGCGCCCCAACCCCGTCCTAGGCCAGGAGATCCCTTGGCATTTGCTTCAGTGTCCTATTGCTTCATGACATCACAGGAGCATCTGCAGCTCATATGTAATTTGTGTTAAATTGCAGTGACACCTCTGAGCTCTGGAGGGCCTTGGGGAGGGATGATTTCTCCACCCTCCATATACTCGGTTTGCTTCTGAAGAAGATCCAATATCCAGCTGGCACAGAGGGTAGCTCACCTGAGGGCACTGCAGCCCTGGGACCTCTCGCAGTAAGTGACAGCCCAAGCCCAGCTCTGTCGGTTCCCCCTTGAGGGCTAGCTTCCTGGTTCTCAAGAGCTTGAGGTAGGATGCCAGGTCGTGGGGCAGGGGTTTAGGTTGTAGCCGTGTTGGTCTAAGGACATAGGCAGACAAGGTTCCTTGGGTGAATTCGATATCTTTTATTAGACCAACCCAAACAGATGGAGAATAGTTATTAAGCAAGCTTTCGGGTTCAAAAACCCTTCGTCAGGTAAGGAAGTTTCAGCAGTTGGTGTGTGCTCTTCCTGGATGGAATGACAAGTAAAGAAGCCAGGGGCTGGGCTGGGCTGGGGAGTTAGTTGCCAGGCAGATTATAATGTATCAAAAATCCAATGTCTGTGTTTAGTCCATGATCTCTAGTATCCAGGAGGTTGATGAAATGGAGCTCATAGGCTCGTCTCTGGGAAGTGTTGTGTAAGTTTCCCTTTAGGATCAGGACTGAGAGATTGGAGAGAGAGTGGCCCTCCTGTGAGAAATGTGCCCCCACCGGTAATTGGGCAGTTGTTGTTTGGTGTCTCCTACCGACCAGCACACGCTGGGCTCCCGGTGCTTGGGACCTGGGCATGTGACGTCTGCATGCTCCCATGCTCTACATGTGGCCTTTGTCCTTGTAGGGAGAGAGAAATGGCTGCTCAGTTCTTTCCGTAGTGCATTCGGCTTGGGAGAGCCTCCGTGCGTCCTGTCTGGCTTCCAGCATTGATTTGTGCAAGGTCTTGCCCTCCCTGTCCCTGTCAGGATTGCAAGGCGTGAGAAATCAATCTGATCTGAGTAGCCTGCCTTGCGCAGCAAGTGTCTGAGGAACGGGCCCCCGAGTGACAGGGCGTTTTGGTTCTGCTCTGGCCGCAGCATCTCGTTACAGTCTGTAAATCTGTAAATCTTGATGAGAGAGAATGGCAGCATCAGTCGGATCTGAGCTGCCTGTCTTTCACAGCAGGTGTCTGAGTAACGGGCCCCCCAAGTGACAGGGCATTTTGGTTCTGCTCTGGCTGCAGCATCTTGTTGATGGCAGCATCAGTCGGATCTGAGCTGCCTGTCTTTCACAGCAGGTGTCTGAGTAACGGGCCCCCCAAGTGACAGGGCATTTTGGTTCTGCTCTGGCTGCAGCATCTTGTTGCGGTCTGTAAATCTGTAAATCTTCTGTCTCCCCAGGCTTTCTATGGAGGGCTTGCGCTACCGCAAAGGGCCTTGGGGAGAAAGTGGCTGCAGAGCTCTGCGAAGCAGGAACCTGGCCATTACTGGAGAGCCCTCAGACACACCACGAGGGGGTGTGCCAGCTGGCCAGGTAAAAGAGGGAAGCTGGATTGCATCTGTGCTCTAGGCAGTGGGATGAGTGGTGGAGGGGAACTTTCTGTGCTGAACATGCAGGGTTGCGTGGGGCTGGAGACCTGGAGCTTGTGCTCCAAGCGATGAGAGCTGCCGCCTCAGAGCAAATGAGTATTGGCAGTGCTCAGCCGGTCCCAGAGCTAGTGGTTTTCTCTTGCAGAACTCTGCTGCTGTTGGAAATAATAACACCCCAATTTATAGGGGAGGTCCTACAGTGGACCAGTTCCACAACAGAAAATCTGCGTGTAACTGGTACAGCCTTCATCAGCCAGGTAAGGCCCCATAGAGAATGAGCAGTTTGATGGAAAGGCAAGCTGTTCCCGGGGAGTCCCCTGGTCCCCTTCCTAGGAGGGAGGATCACTGGAGGCAGATGAGAGGTTTCTCTTCTGTCCTGGCCCCTGCATCGCCACTTCTGCCGTATGAGAAGGAGAGGCAGACAAGGCTTGCCTTACTGACCTGCCTCTACAGAGCCCTCGTCCTAGCCAGCAGCTCTGAGTTTGGTCCTAACTCCTGCATCTTCTATACCCACCCAGCATCCCAGGTAGACACTGCTCTAAAGAAAGCAATGTCCCCATCTACTTGCATCGGCATCATCTCTCCCGCTTAGACTAAGCCCCTGCTTTCATGAGTTGCCTGGCTCTAAGGAGACAAACATCCCTATGTCCAACAGGAGTGCGCCATGTGCTGAGGCTCTTCCTCGCGGTGGTCTGTGGGATTGTGCTCTGGCATGAGTTACTTTTCTGCTGGAGGGCTGGGCTGTTGGGAATGACTGTGCTGGATCTCACAGACACATTGATTTCTTTTAGCTTGTGTGTGACCCGGTCATTGAAGACCAGAAGCTCCTTAAGGCAGCCCTTTATATACTGCATCAGCAAGCCAGGGATTTTACTTCACCAGCGAGCCAGGGACACAAATAACCTTGTTCAACAAATGGCAGCCAGAGGACTAGGCAACATCGTGTACAGTGCCCCTGAGCAGGTGAGGTTGAAATTCCCCTGCACTCTCTAGAACGCAGCTCGGCTGTAGAGACCAAACAATGAGGCAGGGCTGAAGGGACTGGAAGTGTATGCAGTTTTGCTGTCTCACCCCCTCTGGTGTCTCTGGAGACATTTGGGTGTGACAAGTGTAATTTTGGTGCAGAAGCGGGTGCCTTGTGTCTCACAGGCATATGGGAATGGAGCCATGGGGTCATGGTCAGATGAAGTCCCGAGCGCTCTGTGAATGGGAAAGCCCAGAGGTGAGGAGCGTAAGCACTGATCGGTGTGTCATGTCTTGTGTTTTTACAGCTGAAAAACACCAGAAGGCCGTCCTGGAGACCCTGTTCCAGGCATCATTCGTGCCTTCCAGGGCTGAGATCATGGAGGAGGACATGTGGGCACTCACCTGCGTCTTCAAACATCTAGTGATGGATGCGGGGTCCCTGGTTGAGGATGCAGTTGTGCATGTCAGGTCCTTCTTTAACCATGTGAGTGAGCAGCATTCCCCACCCCCATTCCAGCGCTCTTCATTTGGGGCCGTTTCAGAGGTGGGAGAAGCACTTGCTGCCCCTTGTTCCAGCCCAAACTGGAAGATGTTCAGTTCTGTGGAAGAGATGAGTTTTCAGGAGGAAAAGCAAGTGAAGAGAACGGGATGACAGATGGGCCCTTGTAGACAAGGAGGGACGCTCAGGAGACCGGGCGAGGCTGCGGCTGGGGTCATGGGGCTCTGTAGGGCTCTGGGGCTCTTCTCTGCCGTGTTGATTCTCCTGAGTCGGAAGCAGAGCTGGGCAGAGACAAGCGACCACAGGGGCTGGGGGATCTGGTTTTGCTGGGATTTAGGATCGGAGCCCCTAGTGCCCGCACGTTCAGGGAACGAGGCTCGCTGCTGCTCCCCGAGTTCTGCTGAGTGCCCTGTCTCCCAGGCAGCCCACCAGGAGCAGGACCTGCCAGAGCCCATGTCCTGGCACATCACCTGGCAGGCTGGAAGCCAAAGGCTCCTGTCAGGAGCTGTGCCAGGCCCATGAGAGAGAGGCTTGGTTGTGAGCACACTTGGGTTTCTCGGTCACAGGACAACAATGGTCTTCGCGCCATGGCTTTCTCCCTCTTCGGTGCCCTGGCAGGCTGCATGAGGAAAAGGCAAGCCTTTTATAAAAGCCAGGTGAGGCAGAGCCGGGGAACACTCCTGCTTCATCTGGAGGACCCCAATCCGCAGGTGGCCATGGTAAGAACTGGTGACAGTGATTTCCTCAGCCCCGCCAGGTCTCCTCAGTCCAGCCCCAGGGGCACTCTGCCCTTCCTGCGTCCAGTGGTGACCATCCCCTGCTGAGGTGGCTTCATGCAGGCATCTCCTTGAGCTCGGGGCTGCCTCCCAGGTCCAGGGCAGGTTGCACACCTGACCCCCTGTGCATGCAGGAAATCTCCCTGCATGGCTTTACTGCGGGGGAGACGGGTGTTGCCTGCAGGTGCCATGTGAAAGACAGGAGAAGTCCTCCCTTTGCTCACAGCCACTCCTTTATGCCTAGTGCCAGTCACCTCCTGGCCAGGCCATCCTGTTCCTGGCCTGGGCGCAGTCCTGGGTCAAGAGGCAATCCTTGGCCTCAGCTCAGCAGTCAGCAGGGAGTACAGACCTGATGTGACCGTGTTTTTCAGGAGTGCAGAACAACGCTGGGCCTGTGCTGCCCTTACCTGGGCTTAAGGAGGGTCCAGGCCGCCCTGGCCTTCCATATCCAGGGGTCAGAGCAGGGGAAGCAGGAACAGCTGCTGCGGGAAGTCTGCAGGCATTTGGTGAGTGAGTTTGTGTGTGGCAGGAGGTGACAGGTCAGGGCTCATAGGATGCGGGGAGGGAACCGGGGCACAGTGGAAATAACTGCAGGGGTTGGGTCTAGGACCAGGAGGCATGGGACAAGCCAAGATTGCTCCTTTTAGTCCCTTGGTGCTCCCATTTCCTCCTGACCAGTACCAGCGTGTGGTGTGAGAGCACTTCTCACCAGAGGGAGCTCACGTGTCCTTGGTTCTCTCCAGGCCAGAGAAAAACCTGCTTTTTTGGAGGGTCTCTGCCAGGCAGCCCAGGGACACTACTCAAGCCCATGGCCAGAAATTCAGATGGTGGCCATCACATTTACAGGTGAGAGAGGATGCCTGGTCCCTTTTCATTCTCCCTTTCACCCCCAAGAGGAATGGTAAAGCTGTTGGTGAGCAGGATCAGGCTGTTAATCAGCCTGTGCCTCAGGTTCCCCTGAAAGGATTTGGAAAGGATGATGCTCCCAGTGTTGCAAGGCTGGTGTTGAGAGGGATTCAACCGGACAGTAAGGCTGGGGGTTGTGGCAGACAAGACCTGTGCTGTGATTCAGTAGTTCTGAGCGATGGAGACGTGTCTGGGACATGGTCACCCAGCACAGCTCACAATTGCTTAGCACCACTTGATGGCGAAGGCAGATGGGAAGGGGCACAGGCGTCTTGGGCCACTGAGTGCAGGGACCTGGTCTTGGGAGCAGTCCTGTCAGAGAGATTCCTGCACGACCTTATTGAGCCCATCTTGAAGCTTGTTGGGCTTCTCTTCCTCCTGGGAAGGAGGCTGTATCCGCCTGCATGTCCAACCCAGCTTGTCAGGGAAGGCTGGGTCCTTGCTCGGCCTGGCCCTGCGCTCAGGGTGCAGAGAGGCTCCTGGTGCCCTTTACACCCCTAGTCCAGCCCAGGGAACAAGGCAGGTTTCTGTGGATTACCAGAGATGTTGGGAGGAGCTCGTGTGTAGACTGCCCTTTTCTTCCTGGCTCCCAGCCCTTTACTCAGATAATGAGACCCAACAGTGAACGTGTTGGGCACAACCCACCTGTGATGGCAAACACAGCACAGGGGAGCCAAAGACCGGCCTCTGGGCTGAGTTTTCCTTGTGTCCTGACCACGGGATGCTGATCTGTTCTCCCTGTTGTGTGTTTAAGCATCCTTATGGAATATGCTGCCCCAAGAAGTGCCGGACAGATAAAGGTTGCACACCTGCTGAGCTGTAAGTAAGAAATCCAGCCCCTGCACTTCTCTCCTGGAGCCCAGAAGGAGCTGAGAAGCTGCAGGAACCGACCCCTCCCTGTGCTTTGGAGCCCAGTGCATCTGCTCTGCCCTGAGGATAACCTAAGAGAGCCTTGCTCCGAGCAGGCAGCTCCCATTCCCCTGGAGCAGCAGGGTGCAGCACGGAGGAGCTGAATCTGTGCATCTCCTGACTGTCCTGCCCAGGCCCCATCCTCAGTTGGCTTCCTAGGGTCCCTCAGGTTGGGGAAAGTTGTAGCCAGTGCCCCTGGATGCCACTGCCAATCCTCCCCTGGGCAGCCTGTCTGTCAAGTCCCTTCATCAGGTGCAGACCAACATGAACCAGGCCTGTTCCACACCAGGTCTGAGTGCCCAGTCATGTCCCCTTGGCAATGGCAACTCTTGAGAAGCTTTCTGGTGGGAAAGGCAGGAGAATCTTGTCAGTGGAAGCTGTTGAGAATCTCAGCCTTCCTCCATGAGCAGGAAAAAGCAGTATCGGCATTTCCCCTCAGCTGGGAATGCAGGAAGCTCCCAATGGAGCAGCCACAGCCATGTCTGTGTGGGAGAGTTTCTGTAGCTTGGGACCCAGAGAGACCACAAGTCTGGGGCTGTTCAAGATGCTGGTGATGAGATGGTAGGAGCAACACTGCATCCATTGTGCACTGCCCACCCGCACATCATGCCAGAGCCCCATTCCCCAGGGTTGGGCTTGCTCTGGCGCTGCCAGCATGTGTGACCAGCGTTCCCCGGAGGTGGAAGTGTCTATTCACTAATGTCTCCCTCTCTCCTTCCAGCTCTGCAAACTCTGGGACAGGACACCTCCCAGGAGGTCCAAGATGTGGCCACTCGGGTTGCAGAAGCCATTTTTAAAAGGCCTTGGGGCAGCACGTTGGAAGAGGAGGAAAACCATGGGCATAACCACAAGGAGGGGCTCTGTCAGGCAGACAGGCTAGGAACAGATGTTCGGGGAGGTTAGGGGGAGGATAGATAAGATCAAAAATGGCCACCTGATCTAACTGAACTTCTGTACAGTTCCCAGCACAGCCCTGGGGTTTGCAAAACCCAGCCACTGGCCTCAGCCCTGGGGCTGCTCGTTTCTTAGCCCCCACCCCCCTGACACCAGGTTAGTTTTAGCCCTCTAACCCTTGTCCCCTATGCCACTGCTCGTGGACCATCCAGCCACCCTAGACTACCAAACCGTAGACAGCGGCAGTGGGGCAGAGAGCCCAGCCTGCAGTAGCATCCTGCCTCTGCCCTGCAGACAAATCTGGGGTGCATGTGCCCCCCGGGCCTCTCCCAAGGTTTGCACAGTGGCGGGAGCCCCCCTGCACCCCTGGATGAGCCTCCTGGGCTCTGAGCATCCCAGAGATCTAGTCATCACTGGTGAGGCTTCACCTACAGTCCTACATCCAGTTTTGGGTGCTGCATTTCAAGAAAGATGTGGATAAATTAGAAAGAGTTCAGCAAAGAGCAACTAAAATGATTAGAAGTCTGACACATATAACTTACTAGGGAAGGCTGAAAGAACTAGGATTGTTTAGTCTGGAGAAGAGAAGACTGAGGTGGGATTTGATAATGGTCTTTTAATACCTGAAGGATGGTTATAAAGATGATGGATTTAGAGTATTCTCAGTAGCTGCAGGAGAAAAGACTAGGAGCAATCATCCCGCAGCATCCTTATAGGCTCGGCAGTGCTATGTTGGCTAACACTATGCAAGAAAGAGACTTGGGGGTCATTTAGTGAGGCCGCAGCTGGAGTACTGTGTCCAGTTTTGGGCTCCACAATTCAAAAAGGATGTGGAGAAGCTTGAGAGAGTCCAGAGAAGAGCCACGCGCATGATCAGAGGTCAGGGAAGCAGACCCTACGATGACAGGCTGAGAGCCCTGGGGCTCTTTAGCCTGGAAAAGCGCAGGCTCAAGGGTGATCTGATGGTCACCTATAAGTTTATCAGGGGTGACCACCAGTATCTGGGGGAACGTTTGTTCACCAGAGCGCCCCAAGGGATGACGACTAGGTCGAATGGTCATAAACTACTACAAGACCATTTCAGGCTGGACATAAGGAAGAATTTCTTTATTGTCCGAGCCCCCAAGGTCTGGAACAGCCTGCCACCGGAGGTGGTTCAAGCGCCTACATTGAACACCTTCAAGAGCAAACTGGATGCTCATGTTGCTGGGATCCTATGAACCCGGCTGACTTCCTGCCCTTTGGGCAGGGGGCTGGACTCAATGATCTTCCGAGGTCCCTTCCAGCTCTAATGTCTATGAAATCCCCTTAAAATTCACGTGCAGTGACAGGGGAGCTCCCACACACACGCAATGTCTCTGAACTTTCCCAGGGTTAGTGTCTTTCAGGTTAGATAGAGACTACGCAGCAATGACAACTCTGGTGATTTCGTTGCAAGTCTTGTGATATTTGGTGATTTTTCTTAAAGCCCTAGTTCCCAATAGCCTATGATTAGGTGAATATCTAAGCTTTCATTTGAAAGCACAGGGCCAAATGGAGGTGGCATAGTGCCTGATCCAGCCTGCGCTCCTCATTAGGCCACAACACCAAAAAGCTAAGCACGACTGATGAGGAAGGCAGGGCAGGGAAGCACCTTGGAGACTAACCATTAATAGAAGCCAAGACACACAGTTGTAGTTCAGTTTCCAACCAGGAGGGGGAAGGGCTCAGCATGCACATTGACTAGAACAGCAGCAGAGCTTGCAAGCTGGAAGCGTGGGTGACTTCTGCTTTAAAGAAACACCCCAAGATGCTTCTTGAATAACAAGAAGCATTGTTTGCAGTGGTTATACAATTCTACACGTGCGCGCACACAGGTTTTACCTTCTAAAATATAAGAGAGCAGAGTCACCAGACCAGAAAAACAAGGCTCAAAAGTGGGAAAGGCCGGCAAGGGTTTGCAGGATGTTCCTTATCAGGGAGCAGGCTGCTGGCTCTAGTTCAGAAACCTGAGGATCTACTAGCCCACCAGCTCCTGCACCTTTGCACACTGAGGTGTGTGTACACAGGAGGCGAAAGGCATTTGGGAGCTTGATTGCTTCCTTTCACCCACATACGTGCATGCGTGCACACACACATACTTGCACCGCCCCCCCGAGATGCGTATGTGTGTGCGCGCGCGCGCACACACACACACACACACACACTGAGGTGCACAAATGCACGCTTGGCATGGCGAGCTGAAATGCGAATGCAGGCAGGCTGATAGCTCTGCAGCCTGGTATGGGGCAACCAGCGCAGACCAGAGTTGAAGCAGCAAGAAGTTTGCGTCCTTCAGAAGTGCTTCACCTGGGCTGGGGAACCAGTGCCCGAGCTCGCGTTCCAGCTTGCAGAGTTACTCATGACGAAGGCTCTGATCTTTTGGACCATATGTTCCCAGTTGCATAAGTTCTGGCTTTTGCTTCCTTTCAACCAGCAGCTTTGCTGACCTTTATTGTTCTGCTGTAGCAGGATTAGCCGAGCAAGGCTGGGTCCCACAGAACAGGTGGCAGGCACTTGACTTGCTTGGAATGAGACCCAGATAGTTAGCTCCTCTCCAGACTGGTTTTTGAGCTCTCTGCAGACAGGGTTATTTGCTAGCTGGTTATTTCCATGGGGTCCCTGGAGTGCCCTGTGCTGTACAGATTCATAAAGAGATGCCTTGATCCCTGCCTCTGCCTTCTGGAGCTCCCATGGGCTTGATCCCAAGCCTGTCAAAGTCAATGAAAGACCACGACTGGCTTCATTAGGCTTTAGATCTGAGCCCAGGAAAGCAGGGAACTGCAGGAAAAGGGGCAAGAGAAAACACTTGGGGCGGGAGGGGCTTTCAGACTGGGGAACATTTGGGACTGCACTGTGCTCACATGGGCTCCTCCAATACCCACGTTACCACGGCTTTGTGATACAGCAGTGCCCTAGCCAGGATCGCTGTGCTAGACCCTGCATGGATCGCTGTGCTAGACCCTGCTGACATGCTTGGTATGGGGCGGAATGGCAGTTCCAGTCAGGGCAGAATTTGCTTGGTCCACTTCCAGGGATATGACAGCAATGTGCTCAACTGAAATAACCTGGCGATCAGGACTGAGAGCTGAATCCAGACCTTGTGCCTGGATTCCCTTCACACATGCAGTGGTCTTGACAATGGCAGGACCCTACTGACACAGAGGTAGCTGGGGGTTAGGCATGAGATAGGAGGCAGGAACTGTTGTGTGTTAGTCCTGGCTCTGCCACAAACTCTGTGATGTTAAGCCAGTCAAAAACCTCCTCTGTGCCTCAGTTTCCTTGTCTGTAGAATGGGTTTACTGCTAATTGGCCACCATACAGGGGTTTATGTAGGCCAAATGGTTCAAAATCACTCGCCAATTCTGAAGGCCTGACAATTTAAAGGCCTATTTTTTTCACACATGCAGAAAGTCCCCAGTGTAGCTGAACTTGAGTGGGGAGGGGGTTGGGGAAAAGCTCTGGGTGATCAACCTGTCTGAAAACTATGGGCACATTGAATGTCCAGAACCGAGACACCTGGGATTACTGGCTGGTTTTGAAAATGTTGTCTTGCTAAGACTGGCTTTCAGCTCTATTCCAACTCTAAAAACATCCTGCCCCCCGCCCATATTTAGGAATGGTCCAGCGTATATTTTGGCTACTTCTGTATAGATGGAAGGGAAAAGAAATTAAAATGGTATTGGGAATACAAAAGAAAAAACAGCGATCTGCTCTAGATTTAAAGAAAACCCTCTCCATCCCAAATGCTCTCATTTCTTTTAGGAGGTGCCTATAACAGACCAATTTTAAAAAAATACAAGACTTGTTTTAAAAAACAAGTAGGGATTTTGGGGAGCCCAGCTTGAGAGGTTTTAAAGAAGCTGATTTTCACCATGTGCTCAGTAAGTGCCCTCTGAAAATTAGGCCTCTCTAAAATGGCTCAAGTTTGGGGACCCAAAATCAATTACTTTTCAAAATACAAGCCACTGCATCTAGAGGACCAGTGGAGGCATCCTGTGTAAGTAATGCATCTCTGAGGAAGACAGACAGACACCAGGGCCAAGATCGGCAACACTGACTGCAGTCCAGAATCTCAGGCAAACAAATAAGCCGAGGGAAAACTTTGCATTGTGTGTTTGCATGAGGGTAACCACAAGACAGGAGCCAAAAGGCATGGAAACATTTGTCTCTGAGCACTGTTCAAAGCCTAGAAGCTCATGCCTACATTGTTCTCGGTTGATGCGGGGAGGCAGGGCCGAGTTTTCTGAGCACATTCACAAGGAAGAACTGACTTCCGTGGCTGCGAAGCCGAGGCTGGAGAAATCTCTGAGCCTGGGGAAGTCACCAGAATACACATGGGCAGGGAATTATCTGTCTTCATGCAGACACTCCCAGGCCAGAGTCCATTTTCAGGCTGTTCAGTGATTCCTCTGAGTGACACTCTCTATATAATCACCCTGTATTCAGCATTATAGACATGCTTCTCTCAGCAACAGAAGTTGATTGGCCTCAGCCCCTGGCCCAATGCTAATCCAGAGCCAAACCCCTGATTCTCAGCTCATCTCCAGTTAGCTGCCTGTAAGTAAGAAAATCTCTAGTCCTTGCTCATGAACCCACTGATACATACTGCCTCCATGCCCAGGACAGCCTTTGACACCTGTGTGGAAGCTGGAAACCCCTGGGTTGTGGCATGGAGCCTGCATTTTAGTAATAGCTCCTTTGTTCCCCCAAGCTGTCTGACTGCAGAGAGATCGCCACTTCTGCTTCTCAAAAATGCAGAGTTTTTTTCTACAAACTTCGAGAACATCCTGAAGGGGGGAACTGAAGATGAGATACCACCAGGCACAGTGTACAATGTCCACTATAAACAGTATGTAGGGTTTGTGTCGTCTTTGGTGACTTGTTTGAATAGGTTGTGAGACCAATGCTTCCTGAGAAAAAAGAGCCAACCTAGAAAAGCAGGCTTGGCTGCTAATTGCTGTTGCTTTACTGCCACCAACATGGCTGTTTGGAACAGGACCCAAGCAAAAGAACAGGGTCTTGGAGTTCATCTCAGCTGGAAGGTGACCTTACGTTAAGAAGAGTCACTAAGCTGCTCTGGAGACCAAAGTATCGCCCCACTGACATGGGGTTTCAGTCCCAGTCCCTGTTCTGCCACTCACCTGTGCCCCTTCTCTCTGTATCTCAGTTACCTTATTAGTAAAATGCAAATAATACTAGTGACCTTCCTTTAATGAGTGATTTGAGGCACAGAGATGAGGAATGGACTGTAACAAGTAAAACATTATTTCAGGATGGGAGATAGTTGGAAAACCTGGGCAAAGGCATGATTTCAGCAATATCCAGAACTTTGGCTTTATGAAACTCTAGTCCTTTTTCAGCCAATCCTAATGGGCACATATTGTCTGCCCAGAAGGGTTTAACGATGCACTCAGGACGGATGTTTGAGAGTCAGATTTGAAACAGGGCAAATAGTTCTACACCAGCTGCACACACAGGGACTTTGCATTATTGTCAGAGTTTTCCTGCATGCCTGCTTTCTGCTCCCAGAGGAGAGCTCATGTTTCTGCCCCCCTGGAACTGGATATGCCATGCCTTCTCCAGCCCAGCAAGGGAGACTCCCTTGGCCTAACAGAGCTAGCAAAGAACTCCAGGGGAAGTGGTTCTTTGACAAGAAGACTCTTTCAAGGGGCATCTGTTGCTTCCCATAAGCCTGAGAGTCCCAAAGATTCACAGGACCCGAGTATGGAGTCTTTCCTTTGCTTGAAATGCATTTTCTCAAGTTAGCTGCATGGGGGCTTTCCTTGGTGCTGCTGAACATTTTGAGCTGCAGAATCAGGCCCAAGATGGATCCTGCCATTGGCTGAGAGACTCTGTTCATTGCTTTATGTCCTGGTTATACGGATTTGATCAGAAGCCCAGTACGAATCTTCTCCAGTGGCTTCTGTGCATTTGCACAAATGGCAACAGCAAATTTCAACATGACAATTTGGGACAAAATTAGAAACAGGGCACAGGAGTCCTGACTTCTTAGGAAATCTTAGGATCTTAGCCTGGTGGGATTATGGAGAGACCCCAGGAGGGTGTTGGTTCCTGCTATATAGCCGTCTTTTCCTGTAAGCGCTCCAAAACAATCTCCCGCCTGCCCATGTTCTGGGATGAGAACCACACAGTGCTCCTTTGCTAATGTCATTGCCTCATATGCAGAAAAAACAGCAACCCCTGGGCTCTGAGAGCTACAGCTGCTTTACCTGGGTTACATTTTAGGTCTGCCATCCCAAAAGCAGAGGCAGACAGAGCTATGAGGGACCTAAAAGCTAGGGACAGACATTCAAAAAGCCTGTATCTGAATTGATTCAATCTTTGCAGGTTAACCTAACCTGACTAGGCTGAATCAGTATGTAACTACAGACATCCCCTCCAGACTGAGAAAGTGCAGGCCCATGCCTGTAGTGGCTCAGGCTAGAAGCCAGAGAGTGCTTGAGCAGCCCTCCCTTCACTTCCACAGGTCTGAGCTGAGGGGGTGTGTGGCCAGGCCAAGGCAGGATGCTCTGATTAGGGAGGGCTCCCCCCCACACACACCTCACTTTGGACCAGCCCAGCAGGAAATTGATAACGTAGTGTTTATCACTCCTAACTCGGTGTTTATCAGCCCATTAAGAAAACAACAGAGGAACATTACCAGCCACCTGTTTGGTTCTGCCTTTGTCCCGTCTGCCGCAACATGGACTGTAGCTAGCATGTGGTCTGCTAGCTAATGCTGAGGGGTGTCTGTGTAAGGCAGAGGGGATGGGAGATCCCTGCTTAGTAGGGAGTAGTGGGGGGAGGGGGGAAGCAGGGGGAAGCTGCAGACAGGGAGAAGTGGAGAGGGGCCAGCCTTGCTGTGGAGCAGAGAGCCCTGCCCAGCCCAGAGAGCGTGCCAGGATGCTGGGGGAGTCTGGTTTAACTTAAACCAGCCAAGGGTCTGGGACAGACACTGTATAAACCGGGTTAACCCAAATCAGTTGTCTGATACTACATTCAACCAGGTTTATCTCAAACTGGTTTCAGCCATTTTCAAACTGGTTTATGTTCACTGAACATCTGTTCTGTTCCAGGTTTAAACCAGTTTCTGATCACTTGCACTGGTTTATGTGTAATGTGTGTCCCTAGCCTTAATGCAGACTGGGGCCAGTCCATGGGCTCTGTTGAGAAGCTTCTCAACCTGGCAATCTACAGGAGACGCTCCTTGCTCTGGGATCAGCTTTTGCTGACACTTCCGCTAGGGGGATGCAAAGTAGTTTGTAGAGTGGGACTGCCAGCTGGGATCAGGACTGCCCAGCTCCCATCAGCTCACCCACCTTTTGCATGGATTACCAGAACCTAGCAAACCTGCTGCTTATGCTTGTGAGCATATATTTGGGTCCCAGATGCATCGTGGGCAGGTTGCAAACATCTAGGGAGACGTGTACACTGCTTACAGTCCTTGTATGGCAAAGGGAACAATGAGGGTTTTCTGTTTTCTTTTGTTTCAGAAACACAGTTCAAAAAAAGAAATTTATTTGCAGATCAGTCTGAAACATTTTTTTCTGGCTTGTCTCACTGAAGTGAAAACCAAGAAAATATTGTTTTGGTGCAGATAAAAGAATCTCTTTTTCAGGCATTTTTAGCTTTCTTTTTAAAAATTAAATTTAGCTAAAATGAATCTGGAAATATTGTAAATGAAATACCAAATTGTTTCATTTAAAAAATGTGGAAGCAACCTGTTTCTAAAAAGCACTTCACTTGCTGCAAACATTTATTTTCCTTTTTTTTTTGACTCTTGGCCCAAGTCGGCACCAATAGCAAAGAGTTTCAGTGTAATGCAACTGCAGTTTTTGGTAAATGAAGTATTCACTTCGAAAAACACTGCCTAGTTCAATAACTTTGCCTCAACGAAGTATGTGAGCTACCTGTATTTACTGTTGCCTTTGTGTTATTGGCGATTTGTAAAAGCAAAAGGCTCCACTGTAGGTAGAAGATATAAGCAAAGTTACTGGCTCTCATCAGAATCTGAAAAAAAGGACTTTTAAAAGACCCAGGAATTCTGTCCCAAATGTGCATACTGATTCATTCATAGATGGTTAAAAACCACTTTCAGTCTGGAATCTATGTCATCTGGGTCCTGGATTGGCTACTGACTTTGGGACTTTGGGAGTCATTTTTTTCCTGTGCCTCAGTTTCTCCATCTGTATAACAGCAGAGCTGGAAATGACACTTCACAGGCAGAGTATGCTCATGCTTATAAAACTCAGTTCTTAAATATTTAGGAACTATATATGGTGGATTGAAAGTATATGGCGGATTGAAAGCATGCACTGTGTCTTCTCTAAGGTACGTGGAGAAAAAATGGCTTACCAAAACCGAGTGCCAGAACATCTCTCAGCCCTTTTGTAACCTCACACGTGAGACAGAAGACTTCACTGAGTACTACTACGGCAGAGTGTGGGCCGTGGCGCTGAATGGCTACTCCTCGGACTGGGTCTGCTCCCAGAGATTTAAACCCGAACAGCATAGTAAGTGGCTCTGTGGATCCATTGACGCTTACAGGCTCTGTCCTGCTGCCATTTGCACTGACATCCGTGTTGCAAGCCCAGACACAGCTACAGGAACAAGGTTGTCAGCTTTTCAACCCTGAAGGGGACTCTGCTGCTGGAGATGGGGGGAAGGAGGGCACTGGGAGTATGAGAAGGTGCTGGGGCCTGCTCTGAAATTTCTGGCCAGAGTGATGCTGGAGAAAGGACATTTGTGGCCTGCTCTGAAGGAATAGAGCAGTGGTTCCCAAACTAGAGATCACATGCCCAAATGAGTCCTGAAATGCTATTGGAAAAATCAGGCTATACCACGTGGCATGGTTGTAAACCTAGGATTGGGGTCACATACCCGGAAAGTTTGGGAACAGTTGGGACAGGGCAACTATGAGGGACAACAAAGAAGACCTTGATGGGGAGCCAGCAGCAACCAGTGATCTGCCCCTGGAGGCTGTGAGATTACAGAGCTCTTGGTGGTTAGGATTAGCAGCCAGACTTATGCTACACACTTCACGTGCCAAACCCCAGAGTGCATCTCTGTCACCGATGTGCAGTTTAACCTTGGGCAAGTGCCACAGTGTCTCCATGCCTCAGCTCTCCTTTTCATAAAATTGGGAGAATAATGACTGGTTCATGGAGGCGTTTGAACACAATGGTTGTGAAGAAGACTGAGAGCCTTACACAAACATATTATAAAAGAGCCACACACTTCACGTGCCAAACCCCAGAGTGCATCTCTGTCACCGATGTGCAGTTTAACCTTGGGCAAGTGCCACAGTGTCTCCATGCCTCAGCTCTCCTTTTCATAAAATTGGGAGAATAATGACTGGTTCATGGAGGCGTTTGAACACAATGGTTGTGAAGAAGACTGAGAGCCTTACACAAACATATTATAAAAGAGCCCATGATAGCCTTAATTATTAAAATATTCCTTTCGCTGAAGCACAACACAGATGAATTTACACTGTATCTCAAGGTCATTCACTTGACTTTTTAAGGCTTGTGGTATCAAAGAGCTAATGGAGGCTGCTTTCAAATTATATGGTCATGGGCTGAATTCAACCTGACTGTAACTGCTGGGTGTAACAGCTGCACTTCATTAACCAGAAACATAAAATGCAGTCAAGCTCCTTTGTGGGACAGAGCCACAGGCAAGGCTGGTTTAGGAGTTAGCTACACAGGCCAAAGTGTGAAAGCCACACAGGCATCTCAAGTCCATCTGGGATATCTAGATGGTGCAACATGTTAGCCAAAAATAGTGATACTCACCAAATAGATGTGTCAGTAACTCATCACCTTCAGTCTCATTAAATTATTTTTCCTGCTTTATTATTTCCAGGTAATATTGGGGCACCAGAAATGAAGTATATTCCTAATGTTCGATCCATAAAGTTTCTCATTCAGCCTCCCTACACATTACTGAAAGATGAAGATGACCACCAGCTAATTGCTGAGGACATCTATAGTCTTGTAAATTCAAACAAGCACTGAACCTCGCTAACCTCATCACCAGAAACCAGCTTCCTACAGCCCAAAATACACTGAATGGATCCAGGTCATGCCATGATGAAGAGAAGTTGAATACCTGCATTTACTCTAGCTAGTGACGTGTAACTTAGAATATGGTTCTTCAACCTATGTATGAGTGTAGACTCAATGTATTGGTAATGTGAGACTGGTCATATGTCCCTAGCTGCGGAGACTTGTGAGTAGCAACCAGAAAGCCATATGAAGAACCTCTATGGTTAGGGAGCAGAAGGGTACCTTGTCAGAAGAAAGGCAGTCAGACACCCAAAAAGATGTTTGACTTCATTGCTTGAGCCAGGGTTTAGCAACCCATCAAACATCCTCTAGTTGAAGGAAGCAGCCATATACCTCTCCTTTTTCCCCAGGCAGGAGTCAGCAACAGGGGCTGACAACTCAATTGCAGCCCTCTATCCAGTCAAGGTCAACAAGCAGCCAGAAATGCCTGGACAGTAGGCTGGGATGCATTAGTGGCAGCCAGGAGCATAGCAATTCTTAAAATCTTAGGTCTTATTCTAAATTGCAGACTTGTTAATCCTAAATTGTGGCAATCAGGCTGTGTACTCTTCTTGTGGGGTTCCACAGGGCTCGATCCTTGGGCCCGCACTGTTCAACATCTTCATCAGCAGCTTGGACAAGGGGGTAAAAAGCACCCTGTTCAAATTCACAGATGACACTAAGATGTGGGGGGATGTGGGCACGCTAGAAGGGAGGAATAGGCTGCAATCAGACCTAGACAGGTTACAGAGGTGGGCGGATGAGAACAGGATGGGTTTCAACACTGACAAGGGTACTGCACCTGGGGAGCAAGAACCAGCAGCATAGCTACAGGCTGGGGAACTCCCTTCTTGTCAGCACAGAGGCAGAAAAGGATCTTGGAGTCACTATTGATTCCAAGATGAACATGGGCCGCCAACGTGGGGACGCAGTCAGGAAGGCTAACCGCATCTTGTCATGCATCCACAGATGCATCTCAAGCAGGTCCAAGGAGGTGATCCTCCCCCTCTATGCGACATTGGTAAGGCTGCAGTTGGAGTACTGTGTCCAGTTCTGGGCACTGCACTTCAGGAGGGATGTGGACAACATGGAGAGGGTCCAGAGGAGAGCCACTCGCATGATCAGGAGTCAGCAGGGCAGGGCCTACGAGGAGAGGCCTAAAGGACCTGAACCTGTTCAGTCAGCACAAGAGAAGGCTGAGGGGGGATCTAGTGGCCATTTACAAACTAGTCAGGGGAGACCAGCAGGCATTGGGGGAGATCCTGCTCCCCCGAGCACTACCAGGAGTGACAAGAAATAAGGGTCACAAGTTGGCAGAGGGTAGATTCAGGCTAGACATCAGGAGGTGCAACTTCACTGTCAGGGCGGCTAGGATCTGGAACCAACTTCCAAGAGAAGTGGTGCTGCCTCCTACCCTGGGGGTCTTTAAGAGGAGGCTGGATGAACACCTCACTGGGGTCGTTTGACCCCAGTACTCTTTCCTGTCATGGCAGGGGGTGGACTTGATGATCTGCTCAGGTCCCTTCCAACCCTACCAACTATGAAACTATGACAAGACACGCAAAACCTGCCAACAATATCTTCAGTGTGGCGATATCTTCACAATACAATCCATATCTTGTGCCCTGGTGGAAAACACGCGGAGACACCAAGCAACAACTGCGCACCAGAATCAGCACACACCAAAAATCTGTCAAAGACAATAACAGAACACCACCTGTCTCTAGTCGCTCAGGCCTGATCTTCAAAGGGAATTTACAAACCACTTTTCACAGATTTCATAGATTTCATAGACATCAGGGCTGGAAGGGACCTCGGAAGATCATCGAGTCCAGCCCCCCGCCCAAAGGGCAGGAAGTCAGCTGGGGTCATAGGATCCCAGCAAGATAAGCATCCAGTTTCATCTTGAAGGTGTTCAATGAAGGCGCTTGAACCACCTCCGGTGGCAGGCTGTTCCAGACCTTGGGGGCTCGGACAGCAAAGAAATTCTTCCTTATGACTAGCCTGAAACAATCTTGAAGTAGTTTGTGACCATTCGACCTCGTCATCCCTTGGGGCACTCTGGTGAACAAACGTTCCCCCAGATGCTGGTGGTCACCCCTGATAAACTTGTAGGTGGCCATCAGATCACCCCTGAGCCTGCGCTTTTCCAGGCTAAAGAGCCCCAGGGCTCTCAGCCTGTCATCGTAGGGTCTGCTTCCCTGACCTCTGATCATGCGCGTGGCTCTTCTCTGGACTCTCTCAAGCTTCTCCACATCCTTTTTGAATTGTGGAGCCCAAAACTGGACACAGTACTCCAGCTGCGGCCTCACTAAGGCCGAGTACAGGGGGAGAATGACGTCCCGGGATTTGCTTGAGAAGCATCTATGGATACAAGCCAGCGTTTTGGTCGCTTTACTAGCTGCCGCATCGCATTGCAAGCTCGTGTTCATCTTGTGGTCAATGATGACCCCCAAGTCTCTTTCTTCCATAGTGCTAGCCAACATAGCACTGCTGAGCCTATAAGGATGCTGCAGGTTTTTTTTCCCAAGGTGGAAAACCTTGCATTTATCGGCGTTGAACACCATCAGATTCTCGTCCGCCCACTTGCTGAGCCTGTCCAGGTCAGCCTGGATAACCTGCCTGTCTTCTGGTCGCTTCTGACTCCAGTGTCCACATCATTAATGAAGATGTTGAACAGTATGGGTCCAAGGACAGAGCCTTGGGGGACCCCACTGGTCACAGGACACCACGATGAGTGACTTCCATCGATTACTACCCTCTGGGTCCGACCCTGGAGCCAATTTTCAAGCCAATGGATCGTGGAGGACCCAAGGCGACAATTGGCCAGTTTCTCCAAGAGGCGATCATGGGGCACCAGATCGAAGGCTGACGCCAGATGAGCCTATGAACTGCACTTATCAACCTCCTAGGTACTGAGACTCATGGACCCAATATAGACATTGGAATTGTGACACACTACAACCTGCCGGCCATCTAACTCCCCAGATACTTCTCCACTTTTACCTGCACTGCTACATTGTCCTTCCTCCCCCACCCCAGCCTGTCCCTCACCCCATGACTCCTCTATTTCCATTTTCACCAACTGGCTTTCTTGCCTGCATTGCATGCCAGCCTCTGGCTTCTTTACTACTCCTTCAATCCAGGAACAGTACACTCACCAACTGCAGGTGCTTCCTCAGCTTGATAGAGGGCTTTTCAATCCTAAAGCTGAATTCCCAGGCAGCTAAGCTGAGCTCACCTGGAGCCTCACAGTTCCACTGCAACCAGCAAGCCTCAGACCTGTCAAAGACATGCCAGGTCTGGGCTTTCCCCAGCCAGGACTGTGTGTGTGCATGTGGTGGCTGGAGGTTATGGCACCTCTTACCCACCTTTCACCAGGGGGATCCTCAGTCCTGGCATTTCCTGGGGCTGCTGCACCGCCAACAGTCCCACCAGGCCTCCTGACCCTGGCAGAATGAAGTTTTAGTGATCATGCCTAGGACCTGGGACCTCCTCCTTCCCCATAGTCCCAGCCCATACCTCCAAGTTGATCCTGGCATGGAAGCTCAGCAGGGATATGTTCTTCCCCTGCTCACTGGTGATGCAGTGAGTGCCCACTCCAACTCTGAGAGCGGGCCATTAAATGGTTTTTGAAAAATCAAAAAAGGAAATAGGTGTAGACGCAGTGAGGAGGGTGGCATTCACTCCGTCTGCACCTGGAGCTTGGGGAGTTTCAGCAGTGGGAGGTTCACCTTCAGGGACACCATCTGCTCCACAAAACCAGGATCCAAGCAAGTGCAGTTGGGTGTCACTACATCCCTATGCTGAACACCCTCTCGCTCGGAATACTGGTCAGTAGACAGGACGGGTGTTCCTGAGCAACCGTGGCCAGATCTGGCCACATCTGGCTGCAGCTTGCCCAGTAGGCCAAGGGGTTGCACAGCAGTGGTTCCACATCCTCGGTGAGATAGGCAGCCACCAAGGTCTGAGTGCTACCTGCCTGAGAGTGGGGTCTGGTGCCTCTGAACCCTACCATAGAAGCCATGACCATGGCCCACATTGGCAGTGCCTGTGGTAGAGGAGACTGGCTGGTGGATGGTGTGCTAGCCTGGGACAGTAGATCTCCCTCTTCCACACCCCTCTGCCTCCGCCATTCTGTCTCCCTGGCTCTCCTCACCAGCACCT
>NW_005842475.1:369068-382749 GCF_000455745.1 Alligator sinensis | reverse complement strand
TGCCCCAGCCAGGAACATTGATTCCCTGGAAGCTCTCCATTTGGCTCTGAAGTTCCCTTACTATGGGAATCACCTAGCTAAGGAGGGCATCGGCAGAGCTGAGGGTCTCAGTGGCCTTAATGAAGGGCTTGAGGACCACCAAGATTTGGGAGATGGCATCCCACTCAGCTCTATTAAGGGGGCCGTTGATCCCAATCTCCCTGAGCAAGGCTATCTCATGGATGGCCTTCTGTTGCTCCACCAGCCTCTCAAGCATCATGTATGTGGAATTCCACCGCGTCTCCACAACCTGCATGATTTTCAGCTACCGGATGTTCAGCTCTGCTTGTTTGTCCTGCAGCATCTTGTCCCCCTTGATTTTCCAGTGGAAGTAGCCTGCCACCTTCTTACATTTGTAAATGAGCTTGCTGGTGGTGCTGGCAGCTCTGTCTTCCTCTAAGGCATCACTGACAATGAGGTGAAATTTGTGTGCTACACAGTGGATGCCAACAAAGTTGGCATTATGGACTGCCTTGACCATATTGGCCCTATTGTCAGTGACCACAAACCCATGGGTGAGCTTTCCCTGCCCAATGAGCCACCCCTGCACCAAGTGGTTCATGGCCCCCATGATCTCTGTTGCCGTGTGGGACTCATCCATCACCTTGGCTTGAAGGAGAGCCCACTGATGACCTGACTGGTCACACCAGTGCCCTGTTAGGGAGAGATAGGCGTGACCTCCATTCTGGCTGTTCCAGATGTCTGAGGTGAGGTATAAGGCCACCTGTGGACCTGCCTTGCACAGCTCCTCCCTCAAGTACTCCCTGCATGCCTCATACAGGGAGGGCACCACCATCCTGCTAAAGGTGATGTGGGCAGCCACTTGGTATGACAGGGGTACAAGCAACATGAGCCACCTGATCTCTGGCTGCTCAACTAAGGAGAAGGACTGGCCATCCGGAGCAAGTATCTCCCCAATGCTCTGGGTGATCTCACTTGCCCTTGCAATGTGCCCCCCTTTCTGTCCACCTTTCCCCCACTGTTCCAGGATGGCCTGCCTCTGCTTTGGGGGGATGAGGGCTTTGGAGTGAGAGGGGGATTTCCCTTTGGGCA
The DNA here is from genome assembly GCF_000455745.1 of Alligator sinensis. Lineage (NCBI taxonomy): Eukaryota > Metazoa > Chordata > Crocodylia > Alligatoridae > Alligator > Alligator sinensis. Next base: position 381,657 of record NW_005842475.1, on the reverse strand, counting down.
TGCCCCTGCTGGTGCCAGGATGAGGAGGAGAAAGGGCAAGGGGGTGGTGCCTGTGGAGATGCATTAGCATCCCCGTGGTGCTCATGTCTTTTGTTCCCTTGCCCTGGCTGGTTTTGGCTCAGCATTTCAGGCGGATAATGTATGTGGGGTTATCTGCCAGCTCAAAATGATCCCAGACCACACTACCCCCTCCCTTCTGGGGTGTGAGTGCGGGGGTGTGAATGCTGTACTTTCCCCCTCCTCATCAGGCAGAGGCACAGCAACAGGAGGAGCAGACTCAGCTGAGCTGCTTGCTTCCACAACCTCTAGCTCAGCCTTTACCTCAGCCTCCTCTGAAGTGCCTTCTGGAGAAGGAGATCTGGCTCTAGGGGAAACTTGAGGGGTGTGGAGCACAAACTCAGATGATTCCCCCTCCTTCCCCAGAATTTCCCTTGCTAGGGCACTCAGATCCAGCTTCAGCTCTTCCTCTGGCACTGGAAGGCTCCACATGGGAAATGAAAGTGGGGGTCAAGGAGACTGTCATGCTGCTGCTGGTGCTGCTTCTTCTAGTCATGGTGGGGGGTGGACAGGTGTTATGCATGGTGCTCTTGGAGGGGATACAGACTCAGGCACAGGCAGTGGCACTGCTCCCCTCTCCTGCCTGTGGAACTGGAAGCCTCATCAAGAGGCTGAATCTCAGTTTGGGAGGGAGGCAACTTACAGCTTTCTATCTACACCCTCTTCTGCCCCTCCCTGAAGGCTTGCCAGCTGCCTTTCCAACACACTTCATGGTGTGTTTCATAGTGTCTTGTCTTTATAAAAATATGTAGAAGTATATGTGCTTTCCAGTATGAATTCTATATTATAATATGCAAGATATAAATGTATAAAATATATAAATGTATGTGCCTTCCTATATAAGTTCTATAGTATAATATCCAATAAAATTATGGAATTGAAAAGAATAAATCAGTGAATATAATAATAAAATAAAAGGGTCTAGAAAGAAAGCAAAAGGTATTGCAGAATTGCAGGTAGCTTTTGCTGTCTAAGACTCCTGAGCTTCTGGAAGATATCTCAATAACTGACACCAAGGCAGAAAGCAGGCCGGTTCAAACAATGCTGACTTTTATGCTGTTTTTCCATCCCTCCCCCATAGCACTGGGATTGGAAGGGACCGCAGGGAAGGATCACAGTCACTGGCCAGCTACACAGTCAATGTCAGAGCAGTCTTTTCCCCCTCTTCCCCCTCCCTCTCCTTACTTTCTGTTAACCTGCAGGCAAGCCCAGCTTCAGCTTCAGCTTCAAAACTCAAAACGTTTCAAAACTTTTGAAATGTTTCGACTGTCCTTGTTTCATTTTGAGGCTGTTTCGAAGCCCTTTGTTTCATTTTGATTTTGCTGTTTCGAGCTCGAAATAAGTCAAAACAGCATTGAAACAAAACAGCTGGCAAAATTTCGCACAGTCCTACTCTCTGGAATATATGTTTTAGTTGAAAAGTTATGGTGTTTAGTATACCTGTAACTGAGTGAAATTAGTGTCTTGACACATACTGGAGGTCTAGCTAGATGACCTAATTCTCCAGGGGCGAGCAAAATTGATCATATCTGCCCGCGGCTGCCCTCGTTGTAACAATACGTATGGATCTCAGAGGCAAAACCAGCAGCATCAGAAAGGAGGAGTGCGAAAGAGGAACAGGAAGAGAGGGGGAGGAGACAGGACGAGGAAGAGAGGGAGGTTGAGAGAGAACAGCAGGGCCTGTAACAGCTCTGTAAGAAATTGCTATAATAAAGACACTGTTTGTATTAAGTAGGGAGCTGCTCCTTGGTTACCCACACAGGGTCACAGGAAACACTTGTAGCACTGCATGGGGCTGTGCCTTGCCTGTTCCCAGCTGCCGTAGCCTGTGCTGCACTCCCACCTGCACCCAACGGCGCCCACCAAGGGCACTGCTCCAGCCCTGGCCCAGTTACAGCTCTGTAAGAAACTGCTATAATAAAGACACTGTTTATATTAAGTAGGGAGCTGCTCCTTGATTACCCACACAGGGTCACATGAAACATGGTGTCAGCAGAAAGTCTGTGAGGAAGCCCAAGAAAAGTGAGACCTGGGCCCCAGCAGTGATTCAAACAGATTGCAAGGAGCATGGAGGGACTGAAGCCCCCAGGACAGCTGGATTTCAACACAAACAGCCTGGCACAGACATGGAAACAATGGAAGCAAGAATTCAGTCTGTATACAGAGTTAACCATGGCTAATAAAGAAGAAAAATGAAGGTAAAGCTGTTTTACTATCTAGTGGAGAAAAAGGGTCATAAGTAATTGCAAACTGATCCCAGGGAACTCTGACACACTGGAAGCGTTTGATGCGTACTGTGACCCGAAGAAAAATTAGACTGTAGAGCGATATCAATTTTTTACCCGAAACCAAGAGGAAGAAGGAGGAATAGAGGCCTATATCACAGCACTGAAAACTCTGGAATCCTCATACAACTTCGGAAACATAAAAGACTCCCTAATCAGGAATTGGATTGTGTGTGGCACATGGGACTCTGCCCTGATGGAGAGACTACTAAGAGAGGTAGATCTAACCCTGGAAAAGTGTCACCAAATTGCAAGGGCAGCAGAATTGTCTAATCAAAGGATCTAAACGATATCAATAGCCACATGTACAGAGCAGGTTCGCAGGCTCGACCTAAAGGACTCTGGAAAGCAGGAACCTGACAAGCCAACTGCAAACTCCAACAATATGATTCAGTGCATGTACTGTGGGAAGCTACATGAAAGGTGAAAAGACAAATGCCCAACCTATGGAAAAGAGTGTAAAAACGTGGAAAAAAGAATCATTTCAGGGGTCAGTGTCATAGCCATCCAAATAGAAAAAAAAACAGTCCACGCAGTCATGAGAGATCAGGAGACTACAGATGAGGACAAAGCTTTCAGCGTAAATTTGACAGATTCACAGACTCACAGGATACACACATTACAGAAACAAGTGGGCAACAACTCAGCCATATTTGCAACTATGATGCTAGAGTAAAGATCTATAAGATTCCAGGTGAACTGTGGAGCCACTTGCAATGTCCTTCCTGTGAATCTATTGAGTAGTAGCATCAGAATGGAAAAATGTCACCAAGTCCTGTTAATGTATAACAAAACAACTGTGAGGCTAGTGGGAAAGTGCCAGCTGACTATAATAAATCCACACAACAAGAAACAGTACTGCCTGGCATTTATAATGATTGACAGGGCAGACACCCATCCACTGCTGGGCAGCCGAACAGCACAGGCCATGGATTTAATTACAGTGCAACACCACAACACAGGTCACAGAAGAGCAAGAATGATTATTAGGTTCAGCACCTAACATTCTGTTAAGATATGGAGACATATTCCAGGGCACTGGACTCTTTGAAGGCAAACTGAAGTTAGAAAGAGATCCACAGGTGCAACCAGTACAACTACCAAAATGCAGAGTTCCCCTAGCCCTGCTGGAGCCACTGAAGAAAGAATTGACAAACCTGTAGAAAAAAGGCATCATCACACCAGTTGAAAAAAACACTGACCGGATCAGCAGCCTAGTGCTAGTAAAGAAGCCGTCAGGCAAACTGAGAATCTGCATTGATCCAAAACCACTTAAGAGGACACTCAAAAGAAGCCACTACCCACTGCCAACAATTGAAGATGTACTACCTGACCTGTCTAAGGCAAAAGTGTTCACAGTTTGCGATGTCAAGAATGGATTTTGGCATGTGGAGCTAGATGAATCTTGCAGCCACCTGACAACCTTTAGCACTTTGGCAGGTATCGCTGGTTAAGGATGCCCATGGGAATCAGTCCAGCTCTGAAAGTTTTCCAGCAGAAACTGAACCAGGAGCTGGAAGGTATCAAGATTGTGGCTGATGATATTCTTGTCATAGGAGAAGGGGATGATAAGGAAAAGGTGATCCGTGACCATGACACCAAACTGCAACAACTCCTTAACAGATGCCGGAAGAGGAACATTAAACTGAATGCTGACAAAATACAGCTGAGAAGACCAGAAGTACCCTACATTGGACATCTGCTGACTTTGGAAGGACTACAGCCAGACCCAGAGAAGGTGAAAGCCATTATGGAGATGCCTAGGCCACAAGATGTCAAAGGAATCCAGTGCCTTATTGGGACGGTTAACTATCTGTCCAAATTTTGTGCACACTTGTGTGATGCTTGTGAGCCACTCAGGTTGCTAACACACAATGATGCAGCCTGGGAATGGGCACAGACCCAAGAGGAGGCATTCAAAAGAATTAAAAAGCTTATCAGCAAGGCCCCAGTACCAAAGTACTACAACACAGCTGAGCAACTAGTACGACAGTGTGATGCGTCAGAAGGAGGTCTGGGAGCAGTACTGATGCAGAACCAGCAGCCCATAGCTTTTGCTAGTAGAGCAATGACCGAAACCAAAAGGAGATACGCACAGATAGAAAAGGAGTTACTAGCAGTATTGTTTGGACTGGAACAGTTCCATCAGTTCACTTTTGGACACAGAGTAGATGTGCAATCAGATCACAAACCATTAGAGATCATAATGAAAAAACCCTTGCTGAGTGCTCCTAAGAGACTTCAACACATGCTGCCGAGACTCCAGGCCTATGATGTGAGTATAAAATACTGCCCAGGGAAGTCCCTGCAAGTGGCAAACACACTAAGTAGAGCATACATTCCAGAGTGCAGCACAGATGGATCTGTAGAACAGGAGATAGAGTCCATAAATATGGTACAAGACTTACCCATCACCAAAAGCAGTCTCAAAGCAAGCAATACAACAGAGTACGGAACAGGATGGTGTGCTACAAGCAGTTAAATGAACCATCCTAGAGGGTTGGCCACAGCACAAGGCAAAGTACTGCCAGAAGTTGCCGCATACTACCAATGGAGGGATGAACTATGTACACAGGATGGAATTCTGTTCAAGGGAGACAGGGTAGTGATCCCAGCAGCTCTGCGGCAAGACATCATAAACCGACTCCATGCTTCACACATGGGAATAGAGTCATGCCTGAGGAGAGCATGGGAGTGCATCTACTGGCCAGGCATGAATGCCCACTTGAGAACATACATGGAGCAGTGTGAGGTGTGCAAGGAATACAGTGACAAACAGCAAAAAGAGACATTGAACCCTCCTGACATCCCCTCTAGGCCCTGGGAGAATGTAGGGACTGACTTGTTCAATGTCAGTGACAGAAACTATACGGTCACCGTAGACTACTATTCCAATTTTTGGGAGATGGGTTACCTCAAAGATACTCAGGCAAGAACAGTGATCAGGAAGCTGAAGGCTCATTTTGCACGGCATGGGATACCTGACACACTGTTCTCAGACGATTCAAGAGAATTCAAACAATTCTGCACTAAATGGGAATTCCAGCACAAGACATCATCCCCTGGGTACCCACAAAGTAATGGGAAGGCTGAATCAGCATTAAAGACAGCCAAGAGACTCTCGTTGAAGGCAAATAAGACTGCAGGGGATCCCTACCTGGCTCTATGGGCCGGAGAACTAAGACATTACCCCCCATGAGAGACTGTTTGCTACAACCCCAGGGGGGAAGAGGCGACAGTATATGGAAGCAGCTAAAAAAATCTACAGTCTCAGCAAGTATCACAGTACAACAAAGGAGCCAGGGACCTGAGACCACTGTGCAGAAGGGAAAAGGTCTGGGTACAACCAGTAAGTCCACATGTGAAAGAATGGCAAAAGGCCACCATTGAGGGGTGGGAGATAGATCCTACAAAGTTGTCACAGATAGTGGACAGTGACTGAAACGTAACCGCAAGCAGCTGCGGAGTGCTGGCAGAGCGGAAATACAAGTGAGCAAAAGATCCCAGTATCAGGACCAAGACAACTTTGACAATTAGTCAGTCATCAGTGAGCCTCAGGTAGGGGAGAAAGATGCCATGGACTCCACAAAGAAAAGAGATACACAAGCAGAGTCCAGCCCACAAAGCAAAGACACGGACAGACCAGAAGCAGGTGTAGCACCCAGGAAAATCAACCAAACAAGAAGTGGGAGGCTGGTACAATGACCAGCATACCTGGATCACTAAGAGCCCTAAACAACACAGCAGACCAGTGGTAAAGGCTCAGTCTCCACCGTGGACTATGTGCTAGCAACCTCTGGCCCAACCAGGGGAATAAGTTAATCATCTGTTTTGAACTGTTGAAAGGAAAGTTATAACAATATGTATGGATCTCAGAGGCAAAATCAGCAGCAGCAGAAAGGAGTCTGAAGGAGGAACAGGAAGAGAGGGGGAGGAGACAGGAAGAGGAAGAGAGTTAGAGAGGCTGGGGGAGAACAGCAGGCCCTGTAACAGCTCTGTAAGAAATTGCTATAATAAAGACACTGTTTGTGTTAAGTAGGGAGCTGCTCCTTGGTTACCCACACAGGGTCACATGAAACCCTTGTAGCACTCTGCATGGGGCTGTGCCCTGCCTGTTCCCAGCTGCAGTAGCCTGTGCTGCACTCCCACCTGCACCCCACAGCACCCACCAAGGGCACTGCTCTAGCCCTGGCCCAGCCAGTGTATACAGCTTCCTAGCAGCGCTGGTCCTGCTGCTGCAGCTGCCTGCATACTGCTCTGTTCCCCCTACCCCCTCCACCCCCCAGCAGCTCCTCCTCCTCCTACGTCTGCTGCACCACTTCAGGCAGGGGGTGTTGCACAAATGGCTAGTTTCGTGCCCCTGGAGGCTTGTCTAATTTATCTCAAGGGGAGATTCACACACACACTCAGGCCGGGTCCAACTCGAGTTTATTGTTTGCAAACAGATCGACAAGGGAGTTCAATGCTCAAAGCCGAGTCGACCCCTAGTCGTGCCCGAGGTTTCACTTTTATAGCTTACATAAACAGAGGGTTTCAGCGTGTTGTGTAATTATTGGCAGCATTATAAGTTCCTTATTGTTACGTCTTGTCTTGCAGGTCGAGCTCAACTTGTTATTGGTTAATGTTCCTTATCGAGTTTTAGCACATGCGTAGTCAAAAAGCAGAACTGCGGCAAAAAGGCCTGTCGCATGCGCAGTTCTAAAGGGGAACTGCGGCAAACCTAATGCCTCCTAGTAACCCCTTATCTTGGTGTAACTCTAAGGCATTGAACAAGTATGGTTGCGAAATTTTATGCGCAAAGCAGGCCTCAGTCTGTATGCAGAAGCTATTGCAAAGCATGCTAAATACAAAAGCATTTGCAAAAAGGCATTATGTCTAAATTCTAGCGTATTTTTACCACAGGGGGAAGCTGCAGCAAGGCAGCTCTTGCCCCAACATACAGGGCTTCAGCTCCAGCTCCCAGGCATCTTCCAACTACCTGGTATGATAAGCAGCCACCTGTGGGTGGCTGAGTGGGTGGAAGGCAGCTAGAGTGGTACAGCAGGAGCAGGAGGAAGAGCTACTAGAAGTGCTGGGAGGCAAGCAGGCAGTACCTGAGCAGCTGCAGCAGCAGGACCAGGCCTGTGCTAAGAAGTTGTGCAAGCTAGCCAGGGCTGGATGGGAGTGGATGAAATGCACCTGCACAATAGTGGTGAGGTGAGCTCTGCTACATGCACCCCTCTACCCGCCCCACCTCAGGCCAGCTCCCAAGACTTAGCGTGTGGGCAACCACACCCCCCCCCCAAATATCCCCTCACTACCCAAGCCCCCTCCCTGCACACACAATATACAAGACTAAGACTTCATTTTGAGCTATTATGCAATTGCTTCTATATACACTACTCCAAAAAAACCCCATATAATGGAACAAATTTTTTTTTTAAATAAAGTATATTATAACGGATGTTTGATTTTTAGTATACGATTTGTTTTTATCTATAATTTGCTTAAATTATATCTTCTGAACTATTTTGCATGTGGCCCTTAACAGTTCATCCAAACTCATTAAATGGCCTGCCAGCTGAAATAATTGCCCACCCCTCTAATAGTCTCTTATGATACTAAATTCTATGAATCCAGACTAAGATGGACCTGAGGTGACTGGTATAGAGGATTAAACAGGCTATAAAATTCCTAGACTATCAGGTCAAACATGACAAAAGTAGCACTGATGAGAGTATTTGTAAAAAACAAAAGAAAACAAAAAACCCCCTTGACATCTTAAAAAAAAGTAACTAGTGATAGAGTATGTACAGTCTAGGAATGAAAACTTAATATAACATACAATAGGTAGATGGCAATTGTTTAAAACAAGATAAAGCCTCATGCAAAAGAAGGTTTCCAGACAAACCTTTAGCATGCACATGCAGGACATAACATCATCCTTGTTACTTCCTAGTCCTGAGCAAATATAATATGATCTATTCTATTCTTAGAGCTAATTGGAAAAGCACTGATAAAGGCATCCCCAAACTACTTCCTGCAATTGTCTCATTATCTTCATGAGCTATATGTGTGCTAATGTCCTAACATACACATCTCCATCTACATCATAGGCTTACTCAGTGTCTGGCTACATCTACATGAACATTTATTACTTGCTTATGCACATACTTTGATACTTTTCATTCCATCCAGGAAGAGCACACACCAACTGCTGCAGCTTCCTTAGCCTGACGAAGGGTTTTTGAACCCGAAAGCTTGCTTAATAACTATTCTCCAACCATTTGGGTTGGTCTAATAAAAGATATCAAATTCACCCAAGGAACCTTGTCTACTTTGATACTAGAAGCTTATGCAAGTACTAAATGACTGAGCAGTAACCAGCATTACTACACAGCAGTGTCACAGCACAGTTAGTGACTGGCAATGCTACTGCGTGGTAGCAATGAGCTATTGCACAGTAGTTCATTGCTACTGCACAGTAGCATCTCATGTAGACACTCCCTGTATTGCTCAAAGGCAAGGCAGCTCTTAACATGGACCATTTCTCGTTGAAGATCTTATATAAAAGGGAGCCACATTGGGTAGTACTTTTAGCCCATTTTGGTAATATATGTAGCCTTTGAATTGATAAAAAGTTGGCAGCAAAATCTATCATCAGGGCAGGTATGCAATATATAAAATTCTAGAATATGCTGAAATGAAAGCCACTTGTTTTGGTTTATAACAAAAATCTTTGCAAAATTCATCTCTGTTTCTCACTTCCCACAATAAAAAACTAGCGCTTAATCTCAAAAATCAGCAGAAATAGGAGTTATATTTTTTTAAAACGTTGTCAGCCACAATTCCTTATTGGACTAAACTAGATTGGCATTTGATAGATTTGTTGGCGCCTGATTTACTGCCTGCTCCAGATGCCTACCAATTCAATTTCTATATTGGTAATACTGCTGCTTGCTTTCTTGTTTTTGCATAATATGTACTACTGTAAAGAGGAATGCAAGTCTTATTTATATTACTGCAAATTGATTACTTCTCAGTTCTTTGGAGGTGAGAGCATTTTTCCAAAATTGTAGACAAAGCCAATTTAATATTCCATTTTAAAAGCAACACTAAGTGTCATCATTTGACTGACTTAACCATTCTCTAAAACTGTGTTCTTTCTACAGGAACTATGAGAACTACACATTAAACTGTTCAGAGCTTTTCTAAATACATAGCATAGTCACTTTTCAATTTTCTTATAAATGGCTTCTCTTATGCTTGGTGTACCAGCTTACAAAGTATCTAGTAACACTGTTGTTCAGCTATAAAGCACTACTTTCAATGTGCATTTTTGTAAACCAGCAGTAAACAGTACATGCACAATACTTTTACTGTATTTCAGTTAGAAAAATAAAGAACAGGGACAGGGAGTAGTCAATGAATGGATTATAGACATTTTGAAGTGCAAAAGAGTTGAAGGGTGGAGTTTTCTTTTGTTCCTAGTTCAGTAATTTTCAAATGTGATCAAAGCTTTTATTAATTTAAGTTAATCTAATAACTATTCGGGTAAAGACTGTTATTAATACTTTTCCTGCCCTAGCTTGAAGCTCTGGAAGATGGTGTCCACAAATTCCTTTAACAAAAATGCATTCCAATGCACAGAAAAATAAATAACAGCAACATCTAACTAAATACTTACAGGTTTGTAGAAGCAAAATGTTAGTGTGTATATTAAAATTGCATGTATTATTCTGTCATGAATTCTAACTATTACATGATAACAATCTTATACTTAAGGGTGATTTCAGGGTTTTATTCTAAATGCTTTCTGTTTCACTTGGCCGCTTTTATATTTTGGGTCGAAGGATGAGCAGGATAAATCTTAATGATAGATTCTTTGCATACAAAAATAGTATCATTGGTTGAAGGCATAACTTCCTTGCTTATATAGGTGTATAAAAAAGTAAAATCACCTTGAAAAAACATGACATTACTACAAAAAATTAACACCAGTTAAAATGCAACAATTCACAATGAAAATGGAACTCATCCAGGATGAACAGTATGGCAAAGGAACATTCAGGCCTCCTATAAATGAAGACTGAGATTCAAATGCATATGGAAGTCAAACAACTAATAGATTGCAAGCTATGAAGAATTAATCTGCTGCAAGTTTCTCTTGAGCGAGATGGTATACAGAAGAGAAAAGAAAGGGTTAGTGGACTATTGCAACAACTATTATGATGTTGAGCTTTCCATCTGTTGGTAATAGAAGCCTTTGGGCTTGCCTGTGCTGTAGCAGCAGTGTGTCCTGGCCAGCATATGCTTAAGCATACTCCAGAGCCGGATGTTTGCTGGGGAGGATGTGTGGGGGTGTGCTTCTGAAGCAGCTTTTGAACCATGGATCTCTAGAGATCAAGTGCTGGGTGTGACCTTAGAGCAGTTTCACTGGCATCCTTCTGGGTGTGGAGTGTGCAAGCAGGGGCAGATGAGCAGGATGTGCTTGGATCCAACCTGGCCAGAAAATGCCACTGCTGAAGTTTAGACCAGCTTTATACAGGCTCTGTGTTATTTGTCCTGTGTTGTATGAAAAGCCTCTGTTGCTTTTACAGCCCTGATCCAAAATCCATGCAGGTTGCTTCAAACAATGATTTGTACCCAGCAGCTCACTTTAAGGGAAGGGACAGAACAAACTTTTACCCTGTCTGGCGATTTGGCTGCTGATTTTTTGTTTGAATGTGGGTGTTTAAAGTATGGCTCCTGGAGTCGCAGCATTTAAGCTCTTCAGTCTGATTTTCAGAATTGCCAAGTAGTCAGTAACTTTCAGTGGCTTCTATGGAAACAGCCCACTGCAAATTTCAGAGCTGGAAAAGGTAGTAGATCCATGGGATCATGAACACAGAAGCCATCCAAAACTCAGCGGAAAAAGGAGATGGAAACACAAGACCAATGGCCATCTGGATAGCTTCACCATGCAGAATTGGCTACCTCATGTGTTTGCATGTAGGGACCAAGCTAAAAGATCTGATACCAGGGTATATCAGGAGAAATAGACCAAGGAGCACAGAGGGCTCAGATAAGAGGGAAAGTTACACGGCCAGCTATAAAGAGAACAGATTTCACAGGGAGAGAAGCCTGGAGGTCAAAAAGCAAAGGAAAGGTGGGATTTATTAGCAAGGCTGAAACTATCTGAAGGGTACTGCACCACAGGAAAGAGCTACTTATATTCATAGAAATCACAGAAACGTTGGGGTGGAAGGGACCTCCAGAGGTCATGTAGTCCAGCCCCCTGCCTGAGGCAGGATCATCCCTATACAAATCAATAACTTAAACTCTTTGTAAAACTGTTGTAAGCCCTGAGGCAACGCAAGACATAACACCCTAACCTGCCCCAGATAAAGGAGGGGAACCACAGCAGCACCATGTTGCACCATATGATGAGGGACAGGAGGAGGCTTGAGGGAGTTGCTACGGATCGTGTTATTTTTAAAGGGCTTGAAGAGGCTGGAACCATTCTGTGGTTGCCGTGATTTTTTTGGTCCTTCCTCTTTCCTTCCCACAACTCAGTCCATGCACTGGTTCTGAATTGTTTCCAGAGTCTAATAATTATGATCACAGGTTCACGCTTGTCTTATCCTACTGGCTGCTAGGAACAACTGTGCACCATCCTCTTTGTGGCAACCTTCCAAAAGTTGAATACTCACATCGTGATGATGAAACCAACACTTTTAAAAGGCAGCCAAGCATGTTTGTTTTTGGAATGACATCGGGTCCAGTATTTAAATGGTGTCATTAAATTTACTCCTGAAGAGAAATGGGTTAAAAGTTACGCTAGCTGTTTGATTGCATGCAATATGACAGATTTGCAAGTGTGGTTGGAGCTGATTTTTGAGCCATATGGGGAGGAGGGACATTGGTCATATACACAAACTGAAGATGTGACATAGCCTGTGTTTGGACCCTAACTCTGTGGAGATTTTAGAGGAATTGATTTGGTAGCTGAACATCCTGTCCAATGCTCTTTGAAGTATGATGCATGAGTTTGCAAAGTGTTTATCTTCTTACCCGGTGAGTCAAGAATAGGATATTTAAATAAAAAATTACCAAATTAAAACATACCTTGTGTGTTTAAAGGAAAGCTACATATAAAAAGACTAACCAATTAATTGGCAAGATGAATAAGAAATGATCTGTTTCTGCTCCATCATCATTATACTTTCATAGTTTCATAGTTTCTAGGGTCGGAAGGGACCTGGGCAGATCATCTAGTCCGACCCCCT
>NW_005842475.1:352948-366137 GCF_000455745.1 Alligator sinensis | reverse complement strand
TCGTGATGTGGTGGTCGTGATCAAGGAAGCCGAAACCCGCCTCGAAACACCATTCCCGTAGTCGCCAGCTGGTCTCCGCGATGCATGATTTGTGCCGTCTGCCCCGTCCACTCACTGGAAGGATGGAAGAGAAGACCACCTGTGCGCCCATCTCCCTCAGCACGCCCCTCAGAGCTTGGTAGTCCTCCATCAGGCGATTGGGGCTCCTCCTGGCCGCATCATTAGTGCCCACATGGACTAGGACCATGGGGTAATAATCGGTGGGCTGGATTATGGTTTGGAGCATCCCTTTCACGTCCTGAATCCTCGCTCCGGGTAGACAGTATACTTCACGTGCCGAGGGGGCCTGGCGACAGATGGGGCCCTCCGTACCTCTCAGGATGGAGTCACCAATGACGATCACGCGACGCTTTCTCCTCCTGGTCGGCTTGTCTCCATCAGCTGGCACAAGACTCGGTGAGCGTGGAGTCCCTTCTTCCCCAGTTCTTTCCTCCCTCTCCTTGTCTTCGTGGGCTGCCAGGGCCACGTACCTGTTCTCCAGCCGTACTGGAGGAACTGGTGGTGCTAAGCTAAGCTAAGCTAAGCTAAGCTAATTTCATTCATCATTAGGGCTAAGCTAATTTCCATTCTCCTACATTTCATAACCCTACATGTGGGAACTCAGGTAGAATTCCATGTAAGCCAAAAAACATCCTAACCGTGTTAGGATTAAACTCAACTGTTTGAGCAGTTATTTTATAGAAGGGTTGGGGGTTTTTTAATACTTCAAGTTTTTTTCTAGCTGTTTTTTTTTCTTTATCCTGACTTTTTGACATGATTAAATCAAAGACCTTTTCTTTAGAAAATTAATAATGATTTTTTCCCCAATTGAGGCACATGAAGCACAGTAGACATTTTAATTATAAACATACACACATTAACGGGATTACTTGTTGACTAACATCAGTAAGAATGTGATGGTTCCAGCCAGAGACATTCAAGTTGATGGAACCAGCAGCAGCAGCAGGGGCAAATGTTGTAAAATGAGATAGAGCTGCAGCCATCCATCCCTCCCCCACAGCTATCCTCTGGGCTCAAAACTATACAGGAGAGATTCTCCCCTCTCTTCTCCATCATGCAGGAGCCATTAGAGCACAGGTATTGCCTTTCTTCTCTGCTCTCTCATTTGTAGCTTTTGGAGGGGGACTGAGGAGAAGAGTCAGTCAGAGACTCCAGCTCACAGGATCAGCTGCAGAAGCTGGTCAAGTTCAAAGTCTTGGACCTGCAGGGTGGGTCTATATGTTCATTAATGTGCTGTAGTTACGGTGCATTAAGTTTAGTACTTGGATAACCAAGTACTAAATCAATATGCAGTAACTTGTGCTACTGTGCAAGTGTCACCGCATGGGTATTTAGTGATGCTTACTGCATAGTAGCCTAATACTACTGCACAGTAGCGTATTAGCATGGTTTTTGCCCCGTATGCTACTGCGCAGTGTTATTAGGCCTACTGGGTGTGTCTACACATGCATATTAAGGTGATGTAGTAAACTCTGGTGCTTATCACGGAGTTTATTGCACTGGAGTTTATTGCTCCCAAGTACCATGTTTACATGTGTACCCAGGACCGCGGCATGTTGAGCCAGGTTGGAGCAGCACAGGCTGTCAGGGGACCCTGGGGGTCAGCCTGCCAGCCCGGGACTGCTCCACCTGGCTCCGTGTGCTGCAGAGGGGCTGGCTGAGGCATGAAGGTGTTCCAGTGTGGGGCTAGCCCACAGGCAGCCCCCCGCACTGAAGCACACTCATGCCCCAGCCAGCCAGCTCAGCGTTTACACATGTGCTGCTGCAGAGTAAAAGAACTCCGCAGCAGGGTAGTACTTGTAAATACAAGCGTATTAGCTTACTCCAGCCTAATAGCCTTCCACGTGTAGTCACCAAGATGTTTACTGCAGATCTAATTAGTCCACTCCACAGTAAATGTCTCCTGTAGATGCGCCCTAAGAGATCTTTCTGCCAGTTTGACTGGACCCTCTCTGCCCTAGGCTGATTGACCGTTCATACCAGCTCTCATTTTCCTTCACAGTTTCTTCTGCCCTGCCCCCTTCACTCTCTTTCCATTCCCTTTTCTTTCCCCTTTGCTTTCTCCCTTCCTTGTGAATCCATCCCATTGAACAATTAAATCACCATGGAACTAACATGCCAGGTGCTGCCATTGCATTATTCACTGTCTGTGTTATCCTTCCCTCACCACATGTCTGTCCTATTTATATTGCCAGCTCCTGGGTCCAGAAACTGTCAACTACTGCATCCATTCAATAGAGCCCCATTCTTGGTCCACTTTTATGTGCTACCCTCATCATAAACATGTTTCATTCCAAGGCACGGCAGAAATATACTGAAAATTTACAGCAAAAAATCACATACAAATGAGCTGTAAGGTGTACACATAGTTTAATCATGCCTTGCCCATTAATAATATGGTAATCAATGAGGATGTAAACATTCAGGCAAATCATTCTTGCTGTAATGTATTTTCTGTCCTCAAATCCTGCTGTTAACACGTGTGGCTGCACAGGGGTAGAAGGATTCAATCTTTCTCTGTCTTAATGTACCGTTAAGTGACTCTGGCACGGGCTAGTTTGAACCAGTCATGTGGTCCAAAGGCTCATGTTACTTTGCTGATCATGGACTCAGTGATTTCTGAACAATATAGCACTGTAATCATTCTGCTGTTGCAGGGCTGGAGGGTTTAGAGGCTGGAAGGAACTGATTTACTTGGTTTACTTCTTTTAGAGGAAAGTATAGACTATGGCACTAAATCATGATGTCAGCAACTATAAGCGTGCTAGCTAGCAGGAGGCTGTTGGGCAACTATGCATGAGTTTTTATGAAGGAGGCCATGCAGGAGGTGCCTATCTGACTGCCAAGTACAAAGCCTGCCTTGCTATGTTAACATGATGCTATGTTTTAAGGGAGGATTTGGCCCAGAAGGAAACACTGAATGAGGGATTTCGTATTTATAAATTGTGAATATGTAGGGACAGTATTTGGCACAGGGTATGGTAATAAGGAGGAAAAACATCAAATTTCAATATTCTTCTTCTATAGCTTTCTGCCTAGAAACTTTGATTCACTTTCTAAGTTTTAGGATCAGTAGGCCTCAGTGTTGCAATGCTAATTGTGTTCTGTTTTCAAGCACTTCTGCATGTGCAGCGTTTTCCCTCAAAGATTTACTCTGGCTGCAGTGCCAGTATTCTTCCTCTTGTCTAAAGCAAGACATAGTTACCATTTCAATAGTTTGGGTTAATTTTTTTAATCCACCGAATCGATTATTAAGGTTCCTCTAAAACAGTGTGAAGTATAGTATTTTGATTCTGTGGTAATAAAATACTTATCCAGTAGAGAGCAGTACTGGTATCGCCTTCTCTGAAGATTACATATTTAGTTAGTGTGGAAGAACAGTTTTTAAAACTATTTTGTTTTGCTTTTGTGGTAGCTCATATTTTGAGAGCTTACATTTCAAGGAGGTGGAATGCCAGTCCAGATTCTGCATGATAGTTGTCTTAATAAATCAATGCATGGTTTGAAGCTCTGTTACATTGCATTTGAAGCAGTCATCAGAGTCTATACTAATTGTCCTACTAATATTTGCATACAATATGGGGCAGCACCAGGATCTCAAGTGGCTCCTTTATAATGGATAGTCAAAGACAGATGAAGGCCTTTTGTTTGGAAGCTGGCTAGCAGCCAGCATTCTGAATGGCTACTCATGCAGGACTACTAAATAATTAGTTCAGATAAAAGGTTGGTTGGTGTCACAGGGGGATTCTTAAAAATTATATGTTCCTAGTTTTTATCTTGATTTTCTTTTGTTAAGCTTAAACCTCAAGGACAGAGCCCCTAATTCTAGCATCTTGCAGTCTATCAAAGGTAAATGACTGTGTAAAAATAGCAATATTTTTGCTTGTTGGTTGTTGTCTGAGCTATATCTCTTAACAAATATGTTTATTATTTGGTTTTAATTCCATTCCACCCCTGTGTCATCTTTTGAAGCTGAAATGGTGGATATGGACAAATGTACGGACCTTCTTGAAAAGGGGAGGGAGAAGCATCACTTGGGTGCAGGTATTAGCTGTTGCAATCTAACTGCTGTGTCTGCATACTCCTAGGGTGATAGGGGTTAACTAAATAGCTGTAATGCTGTAACACTCTGGGATAGATTCAGGGTGGGAGGCACTGGTGCTGTCACTCCCCGCTTCACTCCCAAGATCTCTAGTCCTGGCTGGCAAACATGCACAGTGATCTCTCTGCCACTGCTGCTGCCACAGCTCCCTTTGCAGTGTCCTGGATCCACTACTACTAACACTATGAAACAGTTAAAGTTGCAAAAAGCTTTGCTATGCTTATATTGCTACAGAGGCATGCAGATGTAATGGTTACATCATAACAATTTATATCATTTGCTATTGATACAGTCTTTATGTCTGTCTGTGCCGTTAGTTAAAATCGTTATTAATGATGATGGAGCATAGCCAGAAAGAGCAAAATTAGCCTTTCAAGTCTCAGAGTTTACATGGCTGGCAGATCTTAAAAAACAATCTTGCTACTCAGTTTTCAAGAGAATTTATACAGAGTCATTGTAAACCATAATGCCAATATTCAGCGTACTTTATATCCATGTCTCAGAATATTCCTTACTCTGCTGCCTAGCAATCAGTTGGGATGACTCACAGGAGGTCAGTGAGCTGTTATTTTTCCTAGCATCTGCATCCTTGTCTTCCAAAATCTAAATACTCATTTAAAAAAAAAATCTCTCCCTTACGATTACAAGAGAATCTTAACCACATGAACAGTGTAAATTGATCCCTCTTTAGTGTGCAGAAAGTCTGAAATAATAGCCTGGGGAGACGTGTAAATTTTAATGCTCCATCTTGGCTGGTATGAATGCTGAAGCCTAACAATCATTACATCACACAAAACCTCTTCTAACTATTTCATTGTTCATAAAGGAGGTAAGAAAGAAGAGAAATACCTTATTTATAAGGAGACCCTCAATATTTAGATTATATGGAAAACTTATGAATTTGTTATAATTCCTCAGGTATAGAATCTAATTATCAGAAGTTTGCCTTGAATTTGTCCCCTTCTCAGTACTACGCAAGGCAAATTAATCTGGGGGAGTCAAGTAGTCCCCTTTCCCTTTGCCCCCCACAACCTTTTTCCCTTTGCAGTCCCTTCATCTCCTCCTTACTGTCACACCATGTTCTCCCTGAGCACATGGAAGTGAGGAGTAAATATGAAAGCACTGACCTTGAAATAAACATAATTTATGATATAAAGAGATTACTACAGGTATCCATGGACTTAGTTTATCCAGAATTGATGTATTTTACCTATTTTGAAACTGCTTCAAATTTTAGCACAGGCATTCTGAAAAAACAGCACTTCTGTACCTAGCTGCACATAGTTCAAACTATGCATGATATTAGTCAAAGCCAAACGTGTGCGATTTACCACATAGTTTCTTGGGCTGGGCCCCACAAGAGTCAACAGCATTTCAAGCCATGATAACTACGGCTGTGTGAAACAGCACCATTTTATTTCGACTTCCGTTTCACCATTTCGAGTTTCATTGCATTTCAAAATCGCTGTTCTGTTTAATTTTGTCAAAACTGTTTTGCTGTTTTGACACAGTTTCAATGTTTTCACCATAGTCTATAATGAGGAAGCACAAAACTGCCTATAACTTTGTCATTTCTTGCCTGATTTGGATGAAATTTGCAGGGATGGTAGCCGCTTCTGAGGCCATGAAACATGCCATGGTTCAAGGGGATAGGTGCAGGGGTTTCTGGGAAACTGCACCATAAGCTACTGACAAGCAAAACTCGTGTCACATGTGTGTGTTAAGGCGCAGCACAGTGAAAACAGCAGACATGGTAGCCCCTGCTGAGGCCATGAAGACTGCCAGGTTTCAAGGAGGTAGCTGCAGGGGTTTCTGGGAAACTGCACCATAAGCTACTGACAAGCAAAACTCGTGTCACATGTGTGTGTTAAGGCACAGCTGTTTTTCTGTCCCTCCCCCAGAGCACTGGAATTGGAAGGGACCTCAGGGAAGGATCAGTCACTGGTCAGCTACACAGTCAATATCAGAGCAGTCCTTCCCCACCTTCTCCTCCTCTTCCTACTTTCAGTTTCCCTGAAAGCAAGCCCAGCTTCAAAACTCAAAACGCTTCAAAACTTTTGAAACGTTTCTAGTGTCCTTGTTTCATTTTGAAGCTGTTTTGAAGCTTTCTGTTTTGTTTTGATTTCACTGTTTTGAGCTCAAAACGAGTTGAAACAGTTTTGAAACAAAACACCCGGCAAAATTTTGCACAGTCCTAATGATAACCCCATAGCTCAGCACTGCTCAGTATATGTGTGTACTGCAGATACTCCCCCCTGAAAGGAGCCATGTGCTAATTAGCTCCCCCAGTCATGACTGGAACCAGGTGTTCTTGTCATAAATCCTGGGATACTCCAAAAAATTATATGCAAATGAGGCACAGGGTAACCTGGTCCAGCTCCCTCTTATGGAAGGTGGGGTGAGGTGGGCACGCCAGAAGCGAGGGACAGAATCCAGCTAGATCTGGACACATTACAAAGATGGGCAGATGAGAATAGGATGGAATTCAATGCTGACAAGTGCAGGGTACTGCATCTAGGGAGAAGGAACCAGCAGCATACCTACAGGTAGGGGAACACCCCTCATCAGCACAGAGGCGGAAAGGGAACTTAGAGTCATTGTTGATTCTAGGTTGAACATGAGCCACCAATGAGAGAAAGCTGTCAGTAAGGCTAACTGCATCTTGTCGTGCATCCACAGATGCATCACAAGCAGGTCCAGGGAGGCGCTCCTCCCCCTCTATGCAGCATTGGTCAGGCCGCAGTTGGAGTACTGTGTCCAGTTTTGGGTGCCACACTTCAAGAGAGATGTGGCTAGCATTGAGAGGGTCCAGAGGAGGGCCACTTGCATGATCAGGGGGCAGCAGGGCAGGCCATACGAGAAGAGACTAGAGGTCCTGGACCTATTCAGCTTCCACAAGAGAAGGCTGAGGGGGGATCTGGTGCCTGTCTAGAAATTCACCAGGGGGGATCAGCAGGGAATTGGAGATGCCCTGTTCCCCCGGGCAGCACCCAGGGTAACTAGGAATAACAACCACAAGTTGATAGACAGAAGGTTCAGGCTAGACATCAGGAGGCATTACTTTATGGTTAGGGGAGCTAGGACCTGGAACCAACTGCCAAGGGAAGTGGTGCTCACTCCTACCTTGGGAGTCTTTAAGAGGAGGCTGGATAGACATCTGACTGGTGTCATATGACCCCAACATCCATTCCTGCCCAGGGCAGAGGGTTGGACTTGATTATCTGTTTAGGTCCCTTCCGACCCAGCTACTATGATACTATGATACTAATCACATGCAGCAGGCTGAGAGAGATGGCAACAGAGGGGTTTTGGGTAAACCGTTTGGGCCCCATTTGGAGATTTTTGCCAGACATTTAAGGCTGGTGAAGCAACAGGAATCAGTCAAAATGGAAAAGAAAAAGGCACAGCTCAGCTGTAGGAGTGAAGAGGAAATAAAAATGTATTCAGTGTAGTGGCTCACCTTGACTTGAGAAAGAGTCAGTGATGAGGGAGATTGTATGCAATGGGCACTACTATATATATTATTTAGATGTGCTATGATGTGCTACACTGGCTTACCCTTGTGGTAGGTTCGGGGGAAATACCATGACCACCAGGGCAGTTTTCCTAGTCGCATCGAGGGATAACTGCTTTTCTGGCACGGGGTAGTACCCAGTGTAGTACCTCCCACTTGCTGTTCGAGTGGGAAGATCTTGGCTTTATGCCCACTTTATGGAAATGGGAAGCGCCTCCCTAGCTTGCTCCTGCAGCCTTATGGCTGAGGGCAAGCGAAACTCAGAGGCATCCAAACCCCCAGCCTCCAGACTTGGGCCTGCATGTAGGAGGTCTGACAAAGGATTTGGAAACATCTGAAGCCCCAGGTGGGGTGGAGCATATTTGCTGGTAGTAGGGCCACCTATGGTTCTTTAATGACTCATGGATTTGGAATTGATTTGGCTGATTTGGACTGGAACATGAAAAATTGTCTTAAAAAAAAGAAGGTGGTACGTTCCCATCAGCATTTTGGCATTTTTCACTAAGATCAAATGTAGCATTTTTGGCACCAAGGGGAGGGTGTCAGGGCTGGCTCTGGCCCTCCCAGAGCTAGCCTGCTAATGCAGTACCTCCAGGCCCACTGCCAGTTCCCTTCTGGGGGAGGAACTTCCCATTTTTTTTAAGGGCCACACAAAAAAAATTGTTCCCATCAGGATCTCAACCACACAGACTTCAACAATAGAGCCCTAACCTGTCGATAGAATTCAGAACCAATTTGTCCCAAGACACAAAATTAAGAAATAAAAGAATCAGTACCTTGCCTTTCTGGCTAAGATCAAATGTAGCCCAACATCATGATCACGAATGAAGAGGCCAAGAAGATCGTGATCGTGGACATAACCATCCCCTTCGAGAACCAGCTCCAAGCCTTCACCAATGCCCAGGCTTGCAAGTGGGAGAAGTATGCCATTCTGGCTGACACCCTGAGGGGCCGTGGCTACAACGTGATGGTCGATGTGCTCATCGTGGGAACGCTCAGAGCATGGGATCCCAGCAACGAGAGCATCCTGCATGCCTACCATGTCTCCCACTGCTATGCCGATCTGATGTGCTGCCTCATGGTGTCTGACATGATCCGCTGGTCCCGTGACATCTACATGGAACACATCACAGGCCACCGCCAGTACACTGACCCCACCAGACTGACCACTGCTGGACCAGACTCAGAGGGGACCGCCTGAACCCCCCTCTGCGCCTGATGGACTTCACTTCGAGAAGAATCTTCAGCAATGAACCACTTTGCTCCACCTCAAGAGGATCCCTGCAATGAGACTCTTATCGACTGAGACACTTTCTTCAACTTACTTCCTCCACTATTGTGGACCATTGTATGGGTTTGTGTGTATCTATCTTCTTTCTCTCTGTGTTGTGAACCTCCTCCCCCCCCTTCCTCTACCTTCAACCCCTGGGCTTAGTTGGCTAACATTGTATTTTCTGTAACCTAGTTGCATTCCCCTCCTCACCCCCATCCCTCTTATGTTAGTCCCTCACCCGAGTGATCTGTATTTCCCTACTGGCTTTTCATCTTTTTGGATTCATAGTTTTTGGGTTATAGTTTCATAGTAGCTAGGGTCAGGAGGGACCTGAACAGATCATCTAGCCTGACCCCCTGCCACAGGCAGGAATGAATGATGGGATCACAAGACCCCAGACAGGTGATCATCTAACCTCTTTCTGAATTTACCCAAGGTAGGGGCAAGGACCACTTCCCTAGGAAGTTGGTTCCAGATTCTGGCCACCCTAACTGTAAAATATTGCCTTCTGATCTCTAACCTAAACCTATTCTCCATCAGCTTATTACCATTGTTCCTCATCACCCCAGGTGGTGCTGGGGAGAAAAAGGCTCTTCCTATTTGCTGATGATCTCCCCTGATCAGTTTGGAGGCAGCCACCAGGTCTCCCCTCAGCCTCCTCTTGCTGAGGCTGAACAGGTATAGGAAGTGCAGAGCCCAGTACTGGACGCAGTACTCCAACTGCAGCCTGACCAGAGTCACATAGAGGGGGAGGATCACCTCCTTGGACCTGCTTGAGACGAACACTTTGGATGCATGACAAGGTACGGCTGGCCTTGCTGGCTGTGGTCGGGCACTGGCGGCTCATGTTCATCTTGGAGTCAATAACGACTCCAAGATCCCTTTCCGCCTCTGTGCTTTCAAGAGGGGAACTCCCCAGCCTGTATGTATGCTGTGGATTCCTTCTCCCAAGCTGCAGCACCCTGCATTTGTCTACGTTGAACCCCATCCTATTCTCATCTGCCCACTTTTGTAGTCTGTCTAAATCTAGTTGCAGCCTCTCTCTCCCTTCAGGTGTGTCCGCCTCGCCCCACATCTTAGTGTCATCAGCAAACTTAGGCAGTGTGCTTTCCACCCTCTCGTCCAAGTTGCTGATGAAGATGTTAAACAGTGCAGGCCCAAGGACCAAGCCCTGGGGTACCCCACTGCTCACATCTCGCCAGGTTGAGTACGACCTGTCGACCACTACTCTCTGGGTGCACCCCATCAGCCAGTTTTTTACCCATCCAACTGTGTAGGCATCAATGCCACAGTCGCTTAATTTATTAATGAGAATGGGGTGAGAGAGAGTGTCAAAGGCCTTCTTAAAGTCTAGAAAGACTACATCCATGGCGACACCATCATCCAAGGATTTAGTTACGTGGTCATAAAAGGCAACCAGGTTGGTCAGGCAGGACCTGCCTTTGATGAACCCATGCTGATTGCCCCTGAGCATGATCTCCCTTGCTGGCCCCCCACAGATGTGCTCCTTGATGATTTTCTCCAAGATCTTCCCGAGGACCGAGGTAATGCTTACAGGCCTATAGTTCCTTGGCTCCTCCTCTCATAACTGCATACAAGGAAACCTCATAAAGTACATTGTCTGTCATTAAATTAAATAATTAATTTAATTAAATAATTCTAAACATCTACTAATAACATTTTTGGCACCAACAGAAGGTTGTCAGGGCTGACTCTGGTCCTTCTGGTGCTAGCCTAGTATTGTAGTACTGGTGCTTGTTCTGTCCTGGGGGAATAACTGCCCATTTTTTTTAAGGAGGAGGAACTGTGTTTTTTTTAAGGGCTGCACACACAAAAAAAGTTCTCATCAGTATGCTTGCCACCATAGGTTTGTGTGTTTTATAATCATGCTCAGTCTTGGCTGCATTTAATCAACTTCACAGGTGGTTTCCACTGATAAGTTCATGCTGCATTTGGCAGCAGTTTAATGACAGACAATGTATTTTATGAGGTTTCCTTGTATGCAGTTATAAGATGAGGGTCTTATGTTGTCTTTTCAAGTAAATATGGTAGTCCTGTTAAACTCTGTACAATATACCAGCCTGGGGCTGCCCCGACTTGGCTCAGTATGCTGTGGAGAGGCTGCCTTGGGCACAAAGGTTTTCCAGTGTAGGGCTAGCTGAAGCACCCTCATGCCCCAGCTAGCCCCATCAGCATGTACACATATGTTGCAGTGCACTAAAAAACTCCACAGCAAAATAGTACTAATGGACATTTGTACATGCCACAAAATTGGCCTTTAAAGGGGCTTAAATTGCCCTTTTACACTGCTTTAATGGCATTGCCATTTGCATACCTGGCAGCATATTCCGCTTTAATGGCATTGCTGTTTGCACGTTTGGCAGCACACTCCTCTTTAATGGCGTTGCTGTTTGCATGCTGGGCAGCGTATTCTGCTTTAAATGACTTTGGAATCTAGCAAGATAAAACATCTCCGAGGTGTTTAGTTTGCTACCTAACTAAGTGCCACAGTGCACAGGGCATTGGAAGCTGACATGCTCAGAGTTTGGCAGGCTTCCAGCACCCCATGCACCATCCCCAGCAGCAGCCCATGCAGGCAAGCAGGCTTGATTGAAGAAAAAAAAAAGCAGCGAGGAGCCTGATCTTTTTTTTTTTTTTTCCTCCCAAAGTCTGCTGGCCTGCCTGAACTGCATGGAGACCCAGTGCTTCCCTCCATGGCTGTGACACCCCCTGGGCTGGGAGCCAGCAGGCAGATGCCGCCTGGGGGCACTGCCACCACCATGGAGGGAATCACTAGCCCCCCCACAGCTGTGGAGGGAAGCACTGGGCCCCTGCGCAGCTCAAGGACTGCTCAGCCCACTGGCAGCTTGCCACCCCCCCACCCCCCACTGCCAGAGAGGCAGGTAAGGATCGGGCCCCCACCCTTGTGTACACTCCGTGGTTTAGTTTGGTTTAATTCTCCCTAAATTGAAACAGTGGGTTTTTAAAAACCCACCGTTTCAATTTAGAGGGAACTAAACTGAATTAACGCCCTGTGGTGTGTATAAGCAGCCTATATTTATACGTACCAAGCTGTGGCAGAGTTTATTAGTTTACTGCACCTTAATAGGGCCACACATGTAGATGCGAGATGTTTATTGTAGAGTAAATTAGTCAGCTCTGGAGTAAATGTCTTATGTAGACATGCCCACTGAGAGCAACATCTTAATTTGGGGTATTAAGTAGGCAGATCTTTGTGCGAATCTGATGTCTGGGAATGGGACCATCCCTAGGGAGGATGAATTAGGGTGACCACCCTGGGCCCTGCACTTTGGAAGGGCCCTGCAGAGCTAGGCGGAGTGGTCTCGGCCCCTCCTGCAGGGCCCACCTAGTGCTGGTGCCTACACGTTGCTGCCTCTGGGTTCATGTCTGGCCACTTGCCCTCCCCACTCCCCACCCACTGCCACTGCTGCTGCCAGCTTTGCAGCTGGCCGCTCACTGCTCCCCCCCCCTCCCCACCCCCGGCCACTGCTGCTGGCTTCTTTGCATCTGGGCCCCACACAGGCTGATTTGCCCCAGGCCCTGTGCCCTGCTAGGGTCGTCTCTGTCTAGGAACATAGTACAATATTTTCTTTACCCCCACAACTCCGCAAAGTTTTTTAGATATATAGGGAGTAAAAGGAAGGCCCAGGGTGGAATAGGACCTCTACTCAATGGGCAGAAGCAATTGGTGATGGACAGGGGGGACAAGGCTGAACTCCTCAATGAGTTCTTTGCCTCAGTGTTCCTAAGTGAGGGGCAAGACAAGGCTCTCACTGAGATTGTAGAGAGGCAGCAGCAGAGGGCCAGACTAAAAAGCGTAGACCCTGAGATGGTGCAGAGTCACTTGGAGGAACTGGATGCCTTTAAGTCGGCAGGCCCGGATGAGCTCCATCCGAGGGTGCTGAAGGCACTGGCTGACGTCATTGCACAGCCACTGGCGGGAATATTTGAACGCTCGTGGTGCATGGGCCAGGTCCCGGAGGACTGGAAAAGGACCAATGTGGTCCCCATTTTCAAGAAGGGGAGGAAGGAGGACCCAGGCAACTATAGGCCAGTCAGTCTCACCTCCATCCTTGGCAAAGTCTTTGAAAAAATTATCAAGGCTTACATTTGTGAGACCCTGGCAGGACAAATTATGCTGAGGAGAACCAGCACGGGTTCGTAGCAGATAGATCACGCCTGACTAATCTAGTCTCTTTTTATGACCAGGTTACAAAAC
>NW_005842475.1:348938-352480 GCF_000455745.1 Alligator sinensis | reverse complement strand
TGGGGTCATCTAGACCCAGCACTCTTTCATGCCTATGCAGGGGGTCGGCCTCGATGATCTATTGAGGTCCCTTCTGACCCTAACATCTATGAATAATAGCATTCATACTCCAGTGATTCCCAAAGACCTCTGTCACAGTTAAAAAATCCTGATTGCTATATAAAATGTTCCAAGAAGGGTAGTGTTGACATGAATTCCAACTTTAAAGTTAATTTTCTTTATTACATTGCAGGTCCTTGTTGTAAAAAAAAATGATGTTAAGATCTATGTTTAGCTCAATTGGTTTTGTTTCCTTCCTACAGTGATGGATTTTGAGCATCCTAACTCTCTGCTGTATTAATAAATTTCCCATTCTATGTAATATTTAACAAGTACTTTTTACTGCCTAATCTGTAGCTTTCTATTCACACAAACTAGCTACATGTGTACACTTGCATTTTCCTCATTGCTGTGAAGAGTCTTTGGCTTGCTGGGTTGTACGTATATTAGTGCTCATAAAATGCATTTTGGGGATTTCATTGCACCTGCTGTGTCATTTTCCCATTCCATAAAAAACTTCTGTTCAGTGGTGGAAACCATTTATTTGTATCAGCTCATCAGTGCTAATTACGTGTCTGATATGAAACATGCTGTTTTGTTTCATGCTTGGTATATTTTAATATTTCATTAATTTGAATGACTGCACAAAATACTACAATGCCGCAGCAATACTAGAATTAATGGTAGAATGTAATTTTACAAAGGGAATTATAATGCATTTAGAGAAATTACTTTTCCTAAAACAATTTCTAGTGTACCAGAGTTTGGCGTTATCTTAATCAGAAATGTAAAAACAAGAAAAACTTCATAAAGGTTAGTTTACTTTTTTAGTAAAGACCTCTCAGTTAGAGAAGGTGGAAGGTGTTTTGTATCATGTTGAGTGCATCTGGCATTTAATTATTAAGGAAAATGGGATGGGTTTACCTGCTAGGTCATAGTAAATGAATGCAGATGCAAAGTCTATGTCAACTATGTAAGTAGTGAAGGCAGTGCCACACAGATTGAGAAAAATTAGAGGAGGGTGGGGAATAATTTATTTTGCTAACAATCCATTTCCCATTTACAAGTTGTACCTGGTGAGGCTGAAAATGCTTTCCTTGTTTTGTGCCTGTCCTTCCTTCCTCTTTTTGCTGCCTGTCTCTCTTCTTTATTTGACAGACATTCAACACTTGAGGCCTTTAGTTCAGATGAGTATTATTAACAGCAGCCATTACAGTCCCCTGGGGATTAATTTTACTTTGTGTGTGTGTGCGTTTTTACAATAGTTTCAAGATGCTGGAATGCAGATATATTTCTGTTAAAAAAAAATAGTTTGGACAGGTTGATTCATTTAGGTACCCAGCAGGATCTGATTGCTTTTCTAAAGTTAAATCCCAGTGAGATTTTTTCTTATAAGAAGAATACTACAGTAGCTATTGTTGTGATTGGAAATAACTGTTTTTTGCAGAGAAATGGATCAGGCCTTAACTTTTTTTTTTGTCCATTGGTTCTTTAATACAATAAATAAAACAAAACCCTCAGAATAAGAATGTATTAATTAAACAGACATTTACCAGATGTTGTTCATACTAAGCCCTTGTTTTTAGGAACTAAAGCCCTCTGATTTTTTTTCTGAGAAAGTTAAGAGATTGCCTTATTCAGAGAACATTTTTCTTTTTTTTTCTTTTCCTCTTTTTCTTTCTTTTTTGTTTGCTTGCCTATTATAGCTGACACTGCAAGGAAAGTCCTTTGTCCCACTATTCAAGCTGAGCCTGAACTCAATTTGGAATCTGAACAGGTACAGCAGTAAATTATACGTATTGCAGATGTGCTAATAACAAGTTACTCTTTTGTTATGGTCTTTCCAAGAAGCAATCGTGAAAGAGAGACTGCAAGAAGTAAGTCTTCTTGCTTGTGGTGACACTTAAACAGTGATTGATACTCACAGAATAAAAATGTTTAATTTTCTTACTTTCACTGAGGTCTGAAGTGTAGATTAAAGTTTCATTTATATTTATGGGTTGCACCTAAGCAGGCTTAATATAAATCACATAGAGGAATTTCATATTTGATGGCAGATTTCACATGGCAGATTTCATAGTTTGTCACATATTGTTGAGCCCCAGCTCAAGTCTGGGATCGTGCCCGGTATGCAAAAGCCAATAAAGATACCAGGGGTGAAAGTATAAAGATTTATTGCTAGCAATACAAGGTGCAAGCGGAATAATTTCACGTAACAAGCACACAGATTCTTAATTCTAAGCATCTTTTATACAGGAGTATTGGACCTTCGTAAGCATTCTTGTTTGCTAATTGGTTATAAGGGAGTGATGCAAGGAGTTCTTTACTGAGCATGTCTCTATACCTGTGTTTTAGCTATGTATCTCATTTCCATACATGTATGTTTCATTAGCATACTTTCTCCCCACCTAGGGGTGTGACTCTTAATATTTAAATCAGCTCTTTGCCCTAGTCCACTAATTCTGCTTTTGTTTTCAAGCCTCCTTTATCTAAGACTGTCTTCTCCTTATCATTGCAGATGGGCATTAGTTACATAACAGAGACTTTTGCTTGGGCTATGTGTAGTGGTTTCTAGGTCAAACCTGACAATATCAGCTGAGAAAAGTAAAAGTAAAGAGCCACAAATATGTTCAGTAGAAAAGGCCTTCCCTACAGTTTATCAGGATAGGACAAGTTACACTAGCTACAGTTTAGCAGGTATCTGGTTCCTCTTTGTAAGTTGCTCTGGATAAACACTGGGTATACACCTGTGTACCCACACAATTGAAGAGCTCCAGACCATTCTGTGAAGCAGATGAAACCTGCTTGGACTCACCAAGATACTTTACCATCCCACCACAAACCAAAGTGCTTCTTCTCCAAATGTTACAATTAGAGGGTGATTCTTGGAAAATGTTGAGCATTTTTCCTACATGCTAGCCACCTTTCCTAAAAATTAAACATAGACAATGATGTTCAGCACCAGATAAAATCTGCCAGTGCTGCCTTTGGAGATCTCTGAAATCATGTCTTCTCTGATCATATATCAGGAGCAAAACCAGATTTCTCATCTACCAGGCTGTTATCCCTGCCGTACTGTATGGGTGTGAAACTTGGATGACATATTGGAAATACTTGTATACTCTGGAATGTTACTATTGGTGATGTCTTTGGAAAATCCTCCATATCAGTTGGAAGGACAGAAAAATGAATGCTAGCATTCTGACTTGAGGAAACATCACCATGTTTATATGGCACCAGCTCCATTGGACTCGCCATGTCATGAAACGCCTGACAACTGGCTCCCAAAACAAGTATTATATTCTTACCACTCTAGAGGTGGGGAAAAAGAAGAGATTCAAAGATGACTTGAAGGCCAAACTGAAGAAATGCAGTATCAATCTCAATACCTGGGAGACTCGAGCACTGAATTGTCCCCAATGATGCCATGATATATGACAAGCCATTAAACATTTCAAGCAAATTTGCCTCACTATAGAGGTGAAAGAGACAAGTGAGACAAA
>NW_005842475.1:340184-348928 GCF_000455745.1 Alligator sinensis | reverse complement strand
GACCTGACATCACCAGGACCTACTCTGTCCTCCTGGAACTATTTGTCATATCTGCTGTCAAACACGCAGATCTTGGATCAGCCATCTCTGTTATCTAAGGGCTCACTGATGATATTTACTGGGAGACTGTCATCATTACATTGAGGGATTGCCACCACTATCACCAGATCAGCAGCATTTTCTCACTTGAATTTGGCTCTCCCATCCTAGTATTTTAGTTTGATTTCTGTTTCAGATTGACAGTTAGGAGGACATCTATGGCTGTATTCTTGACCAGAGAAGGCTAACACCAAACCATTTTTAAAGCTGTACCTCTTGCTTTAGAATTTTCTTCTGTGAGTCGCAAGTATTTTTCCCCTGCGTTTACTGGAAGAAGCATCACTACTTCAATGAAGAAGGTAAGGACCAAGGCAGCTTCTGAAGCTGTGGCACACAAACTCAGCCACTTAGATTTCCTAAAGGAAAAGAGAAGCTCTTTCATGGAGGCAGAGACCCTCTTCTTAAACAGAGGCAGTGGTTGAGGCTGACAGACAAAATCAGCCTGACTCTGATGTATACAAAAGAGAGAGACTCTCCACCAGGCTAGAAGAGAGTCTTCAATTCTTCCCAGAGTTGGATTTATAGATTTTAAAACTCTGTATACGTTAGATTTTGTGAATTTGTCACACCCTTCTTATCAGCATTGTGAAAAAACTATAGAGAATATGGCTAGAATGTTTCTTTTCACTGGCACATCAAAAATCTGTCAAAGACAAAAATACCCAAACACCCGTGGATGCACACTTAGCACAAAATGAGCACTCTCTTTCCAATCTCCGAGTTCTAATCCTCAAAGGGAATTTACAAAACACCTTTCATAGACGAGCCTATGAACTTCACTTCTAAATCTAATGGATACAAAAAATCATGGACTAAATATAAACACTGGATTTATGACACATTATAACCTGCCTGACAGCTTATAACTCCAGGTAATTCTGCATTTTACCAGCTACATTCTGTCACAAGGTCAACATTCCCCCCTTCCACAACCTTCCTGTCTCTCACTTATTGTCTCCCTTTCCCTTTCATCTTCACTGCCACAAATTTGCATTTTTACTGGCCTGCATTTTGTATATTGGTTTCTGTTCCACCCAGGAGAGCACACAAACACCAGCAGACTCTCTCCCTATGCCTGAAGAAGGGTCTTTGTGCTCAAAAGCTTGCAAAGAACAATTTTTTCAATTATTTAGTTGGTCTAATAAAAGATATCACATATACCCAAAGAACCTGGTCTTTTCACTGGCTAGTGGCTACCTTTTTATGGCCTTCTACAGAGTAGTGTGCTAGCACATATCCTTTTTAACATATATGTACCAATGACCAACCCATACAGAGTAATATAAAGAGATTCATATATGATGATGATCTATGCATCAATGGCTGACTTTTGTCATTGTCAAGAACAGATTAACATGTGCACTGAGCAATCTCTCAGATTACTACAATAAGAACCATCTTTGTGCTAATCCTACCAAGATGCAAAATCACAGCTTTTCACCTATGCCGTGGAGAAGTTGCACAGAAATTAAATATCAGCTGGGATGGATTTGCACTGAGTAATCACCCAAACCCTATGTACTTGGTGGTCACTTTGTGCTGAACACTTACCTTCAAAGCACACCTAGAGAAGACAAAAGGGAAAGTCAGAGCCCACAACAACATACTTTGAAAAGTTGGTCACCTCAAAGTGGGGAGAGAACCCAGCTACATTATAAACCGC
Source organism: Alligator sinensis (assembly GCF_000455745.1). Classification (NCBI taxonomy): domain Eukaryota; kingdom Metazoa; phylum Chordata; order Crocodylia; family Alligatoridae; genus Alligator; species Alligator sinensis. Next base: position 347,166 of record NW_005842475.1, on the reverse strand, counting down.
TGCTATTGGTTTGAGCTATTCCATTGCAGAGTATGCATGTCCACTAAGGGAATTATCAGTTCATGCCAAGAAACTAGGCTGTTGTGAAATAACAGGATGTCTAAAGCCAACACTAAAGGATAGCCTGTACTTATTGACTGGCACTGCACCACCTGATATTAGAAGAAAGGTAACGAGCCAAAAAGTATGATCAAGGCAAATGGAAGACCCCAGGCATCCACCCTATGGTCACACACAAGTAACTAAGTGACTTAAAGCATGAAAGAATGTTGTGACCAGTGTTGCACTGTTGGACCTGGAACACCAGAAAGACCTTCCCAGAGTGGCTGACCTAGACTGGCCAACATGGCAATGTCTGAATTGCCTGAGCATGCAAACTGGAAGATCAAAACCAAACATGAACAAATGGGACTACTCTAATGACATGAATATATGTGAGTGCAGTAAAGGGCAGATTATGGTGTGCCTGTTCATTTGATGACTCCTTGGTGAGACCTGTATAAAAGAGGACATTGCTGCAGCAATGGAAAGAGCCATCACTTGTGCGTGATTCTGAAAAAAAAGTCTAGTTCATGATAAAGACATGAGAAGAAAAAGCTACCTCTGGCTGTGGGATATACCTTGTAGTTGCATGCAATAAGGCTGCATTAGATCAGTTTTGAAATGTCCTGTGGCCCCAAAGAAGTCATTAGCAGGAATCTGGGTTTTCTGTTCCCCAAGGAAAGATGGGGAAAAACATTGATATTCCCTATTAACTGAGAAAAAATGTGGTCTTCTAAATTTAACAGAGAAACATGAATTTTCTACTTTTGCAAAGATCTCTCTTCAGGCTAGCAGAGTTTCAGCCTACAAGAGGAGGGGGGAGGGAGTGGGAGGAGGGCAGTCAGGCAGGAGATGCCATGGGTATGTACATATACATGGCCATCAGGTAGTCTGGAGAGCAGCTCCCTCAGATAAGTCTGGTGGGGGGAAAGGGATTGAGGCTCCCATTGGGAAGGAGGGAAGAAGAGAGGGAGGGAGTTGGGCAGGGCTGGGGCTGATGCACAGCTGGGCAGTACATGGGGCTTGGGGCCTGGGGTGATGCATGGCTGCAGGGCCCAGGTGGGGAGTGGGACTGGGCCGTGGGCAGCTCGTGTGAAGGGCGGAGGGGTGGGGCTCACTCCCTGCTTCTGCTTGCACTCCTGGAGGGGAAGAAGGGGTGGAGGTGAGCACATGCCCCCCAGATCTGTGTGTAGGGTGGGGGCTGGGTGTGGATTGGCCACTGTGGGCTTGGGCTCCCCACTCTGCTGATCTCCCTTAGGGCCTCTGCAGCCCAGTGGAAGAGACTCGGTGAGGCTGGGCAGAGGGGGGCTGGGTGGGGAAGCTTCTTGCTGCTGCTGGGAGCTCTGCACTGCCTTGGTGAGGTGCCCCCTGCCCACTCAGCAGCAGCAGGTGTGGCAGCATGGGGTTGTGCCCCTTTCTGCTGCCAGGTGGGCAGGGGGTCCCTTGTCATAGTAGCATGGAGCTCCCAGCGGTGGCACCAAGATTCCCCACCTGACCCCACTTTGTCCTGCCATGTCGGCTCCCAACAACTGGGCTGCAGAGGCCCCGGGGGGAGCCCAAGCCTGCAGCAGGCAGCCCACACTCCCTCCTTCCCATGGGCTCCACTGCAGCCATGCCGGCATTGGGGGAAGGGGAGCTGGGCTCTGTGCTCTGTTGCCTGCTTGGGCTGCAGCAGCTGCCACCTTCTGCAGGTGACATCCAGGGCTTGGGTGCTGTTGCATGGGGCAGGGGACTGTGGACTAGGGTGCCTGGCCCTTCAGCCATGGCAGCTGGGGGCCCCCTCTGGCAGGGGGCTGTACATGGGGGTTGAGGGACACCAGCAGGGCTAGGGGTCTGTGGGTCGGGGACAAGGGGCACCAGCAGGGCCAGGAGGGCAGTGGGTGGGGAGTGAGGGGCACCAGCAGGACTGCGGGGATGTGGTTGGGGAGTGAGGGGCCTAGACCTGCATCTTGGTGAGTGAAGGTGGCAGGGGGAGCTCTGATTTTCCATGATAAAAAAGCCAAAATTAAACACCAAAGTTTACAGGTATTTATAATTTATTTTATTATAGTGATTGAGGCACTGGTAGGCTTCCAAATTCCTTTAAAGTAAATATATCTATAAAACATTGTTTCCAACTGATATCTATTTACTTAGCAGCATTTCATTTTAATCGTGGATTTTGTTTTTTTTTTATCAGAGAACTTGCGATGGTGTTTCTATCATAGAATTTGTGATTTTTTTATCAGAGAAAACCAGGTTCCTTGATCATTAGAAAGGTGTAAAGGAAGTTTAAAGATACTTTTGCACTCATTACCTTTAGACTTATGTAGAATGCAACTTGGTTTTACAAGAGGTTCCAGTCCATATAACAGAGCTATATAATTGTAGCAGAGTTTTAAAATTTGGCTATTATCAGAGTTTGTTTGAAATTCCTCACCTGCTAAATTCTAATTGAAATTGCAGAATATGTTAATGAATGACCTTAGTGGTGTCCCTTCGGACAATACTGTTTGTTAATCATTATGTACAATAGTAACTTCGGGAGCTATGCAATACTTCAGACAGTGTAAGGTTGTAATATGTGCAGCCTTTCAGTCCAATGCGCTTCTGTTAGCTAATAGCAATGCTTTTGGTATAACACTGGTGATTCATTTTCTCAATTAATTAAGATGCAGGAAACTTTACTTAATTTATTCCTATCGCTTAGTTTAAAAAATATCTTAAAAAAAAATCTTCATTTTTTCCAGCGATACCTTGACAGCTGTTTTGATATTATTCTTTTCTATCAGCTCTTGAGATTTAATCAAATACTCTTAAAGATCATACCTTCTCATTAGACCAATTTATTTCTAAATATCAAACCAATATTAAAGATTATTGTTAACCACATGTGAGTAATTAGAGCAGTAAACTTGTTTCCTTATTTTTTAACCAACCTGACATTTTAATAATTATATGGGGGGTGGAGGGAGGGAGATCAGGGGAGATTGGATTTCACTTGTCAGAAATCCATGTCTGACACAGAAGACAATGCTGGAGTCTAGAAGTAAAGTGGTTACTGTGTTGTTCTGTAGCTCAAAAGGCATGAATTGGAGCTCCACTCTGGTCTTCTGTGGAAGGCTGCCCCCAGTTGACCTGGCTGTAAATAGGGACTTGGTAATGCAGGCTGGGGAGGTAAAAGGGTCTGGATGTAATAAAAATAATAACATCTTCAGGTGCTGCTGGATATAAACACTGTTATGTGTTAAACTGATGGTCTGATGGGCAGTATTCTCTCTCTCAACATCGATTCTGCCCTATCAAAACAAAAAGTCAAGTCTACAGTTCCATGTCCTCCCTCTTTTTTTGCATGAGTCCTTAATTTCAGAAGCAGAGAAGATATAGTAAGGGCCAGATTCTGTTCTATCTATTAGGTGTGTAAATGGACTTAAGTACATAAGTGCAATTATATTTCACTTTGCTTGGGCTCCTGAAAACAGTTAATGTAAATGGTAGAGAGGTTCTCTTCCTCATCCTCTTTGCTGGTTTTTTGTGACTCAGTCTTAAGGGTAAGATGGATGTGTGTTACTCGAGTAGATGTATTAAAGCATATTTTGGTACTTGCATAGGGTGGACTAGAATCACACTCAAGTCTACTTAGACACTTAACTGGAGAACTAAAATCTCATCAGAACTGCCCTCTAGCTTAACACCTTCAGACAGGTAAAGTAAACTTTAGAAAGGATCTAATTACCTTCTCAGAAGGATTTCTTCCAACACCAGTTAGCCAAAGTGTTTGACAATGTGGCTGCAGGTATGTGAATCTGGAAGGCTTCAGGTATGTGAATCTATCATCAATTAAATGTTTGGTATGATAAAATGTAAAGATGGCACAGGAAAGTAGAAACAAAACTGTACAATTCTGTTGACTACATTCTCAGTGATTTTGGGAACAGACTCCACTTCCAAGAGAGTTTGCTTGGAATGATGAGAAGTGAATAAATCAAAGAAACCTAAATGCACTAAGAGAACTGGAAAGGGGTAAATTAAGTTGAGGAATGTGGCAGAGAGTGACAAGCTAGGTCAATGGGAAGAAAATAAGGAGGAGCTATGTACAAATGCAATGCGTTTTTAGTTATTATAAGTAAACACTAAGGTATATGGAACCTACCTGCCTTTGCTTTGGCAGAATTTCAGACTAGTCTCATACATTCATTTTGTTTTAATTGAATTTTTTTACTTCCTTAATTCACTTAATTTCTATGGATATCATTTAAGTTGTAAACAGTTGTCTGGAAATGTTATTTCAAGAGACACTCTTAGAAAATGGTAGCAACTTACAACCTTTAAGAAGGGGTTGTGAAAAAAAGGTGCCAACCCCATTTTGAGTTCTTGGTCAAAAGGCCACAGAACTAAATACCCATATGGCATGTCTCTGACAGAGCTGCAGTCCAGTAGAAGCACAGGAAACATCTGACAGGGAAGAGAAATGCTTTAAGGGTTAATGAATTTTAATATATCCAGGAACAAAGAATGCAGACCACACTCCTCATGGACTACTGTGACTCAGAGAAGGAAATTTGGTATTAACTGACTGAACTTGAGCTCCAAGTGTAATACTGTGTCTAAAAGGGGTAGGCTTTGGCTGGATAAACAGGGGATACTGAGCAGGGCTGGGAAAGTGATATTATATTGAAATATTGCACTGCAGAAACAATGGAATATAATGTCTGATTTTGGTGGCTATTACTAAAAAGTGTTCTGAAAAAGTGAAGAATGTAAAAAGGGCTACAAGAATGATGTATATTACAAACAAAGACAATTTAATTTATTAAATACAGTACAACATTAACAGGTGACTTGTTCATGGCCTAAATTCAATACATACATGGAAAAGATTTGGTGCTGGGGGGTTCTTAAATTTGGCAGAGAGTCTCTAAATTAATTAAAATATGCAAATATTAACAGTGAGAATAACTACATGCTGAGACACCTTACCAATGATAAGTTTTTTATCATGTGGAATCAGTTAATATAGATATCTTTCTGAAGGTTATGTCTTAGTTCAGCTGTATGACCTGGGCTTGATTCAAGAATTACTGAGTGACGTTCTATGGCCCATGGTACCTAGGAGGTCAGCCTGCATGATCTGAAGGTTCAGTTCTTTCCTTAAAATGTATGAAGGGCCAAAGGTAGCTACTGCATGTCCATAATCTAATTTATGATGTTGTACAGTAGGTGAAGTTGGCCAGTCATGCCTTGCATAGGAAATAAGTAGGGAATACTGAAAATGCTGATCTAACCTTGAGAAACCCTTAAGGGCATACACTGTAAGCAAATATTCAGCTCAGAGTGAATAGTATTATTTTGTCTATAACCTCATAAACGTAGAGGTTCAAAAGAAAATCACTGACAGACCGTTAACTCCGCTGGTGCTGCTGGGTTCTACCATAATACCAATTGAGAAGCATGATTTATTAACTGCATCAGGGCATAAAGGTCATGTGACAAGCTATATATTTTAAACTATACCTGACAGCATTTGTGAAAGATTTAGTGTTGTGAGGTAAACACTTGTGGCTCCAACCTAGCCCATGAAAACAGGGAGAACTGATAACAGGTTACTATAACTTAAAATGGATTTATAGTCAGTGATCTACGTTAAAACTAATAGATCACCCAGAAAATTGTATCCTTCAGTGTAGGTAGTTGTTTGTCTTAGAAACTAATCAATAAAGAGTAAGAACACATCAGGTTTACCTTGAGTTTGTAATGTAGAAAGCAAATTGCTAATGTTTAGCAGTGAAAATACACCTGATCATGGCCCTAGAAGCTGTTAAAGAAATTGAGACCAGGGGAGAAATACAGCAAAAATTCTTTGAAAGGATTAATATATAAATCATTTAGTACAATGTGTAGGTTCTCTATGTAGCCCAGAAAGCAAAAATATAAAAGGGAGATTCCAGATTTGGGTAACTATTTTAATATTGAGATAAACTTAAGACTCTGACTTTAACATTAGTCCCCACATCAGCTCTGGTGTTATAATATACACCCCTTTCATCTCAGCACCATTCTCACTCACTACCAAGGTTTCTCAGAGTCTGCAAAAGAGTACTGCAGTATCATATAGCTAGTTTCTAAAATCCTCTGCTCTATATATGCATGTGTGTCTATATGTGTCTAATTGGTATGTGTCAACTTTAGTTTTCATGTAATATCTCTTATTGAGTGTGTCCGCCTTTGCTCTATTAGGCGTTCCCATGCTGCCTTTGCCCAGACAGTTGATCTGATTTGCCAGGGACCTGCGTGTGGACCCCAGAGGGTACCTTGGCTGTCATTAGGGAAACCCCCTAACTCACCTACCATGACTTTGAATGGAACCTCAGTGGAGGGGGTCCCCTTCGAGGAAGCCTCCAGAGTTGTCACACTCCTCAGCGGGCACTCATGGGGCTTCAACCTCCCCTACACCCCATCCATGTGCCACCTTCTGAGATGGGCCTCCAAGTCTATTTTTTACAACTAGCCCCTGCTGGTTTCTCCCCTGATCTTCGTGTAGCCCCTCAGCAGTGAGTCCCTGGGGTCCTGGCCAGGCTCTGGTGGGAGGTCTAGGAGGCCCTCGGGTTTCAGGCTCGACTATCCTGTGCCCTTAGCCCTCAGTGCCTACTGGTAGTAGCACTTCGTGCGCCCTGCCTAGAGCCAAGGGCTCTGCGGATTTACTCTAACAAGAGGGACCATGGTGCATGCCTTGATCCTCAACCCCTATTTCCAGAGGCACCCATCGTGATGCGAAGTGAACAAACCCACCACCGTGGCTACCAGTAAGGTACAACCACAAGGAGAGAAGGGAAGGAGGACCAGAAGGAGAATAGAGTACCCCTCCCCATGGGAACTCTGTGCCCCCTAGTGCCTCAATGTCCTTAGGCCCGGGCACCTCCGAGTCGGGGCCCATGCTCTTGCCCCAACCGAGGCCTTCCTC
>NW_005842475.1:337855-340153 GCF_000455745.1 Alligator sinensis | reverse complement strand
CTCCAGGCTCTACTTCTGCTCGGGGTTGTAGCCCCTGTCGCCTGAGGTTGGAGGTCTCCAGCTGGCTCTTCCAGGGGTCGCTGTGAGTCCCTCTGCTGGCTCCCTCGAACCCTGCCGGTCTTCTTCTGTTCGGGGTTTCCCGTTGCTTCTGCTGCTGCTGGTACAGCCGGTGTTCCCGCTGGTTTCCCCTCCAGCATCTTCAATCCCCGCCGTTCCCAGGCTCAGGGATCTCCTGTGGCTCCCCCTGCTCCCGCTGCTGCAGCAGCCCCCGCTGCTACCTCTGCCAGCCTCCTCGCTGGCATCTCTGGCCCCTGCCAGTCTTCCACGGCTCAGGGATCTCCTGCCACTTCCAATGCCGCTGCTACCCTCGTTGCTGCTGCAGCTGCAGCTGTCTCTGCCGCCTCAGGCAGCCAGCCGCCATGGCTGCATGCCTCCTGTCTGGAGGTTCCCCGCTGGTTCTCCGGTCCTTGGCAGCCCTCCAGCGCCTTCGGGGCTGCTCTTTATCTCCTCCAGGTGGTGTCTCCTCCTGACGTCACCTGGCCCCAGCTGGATATGAGCATGGCTAATGAACCGCGCGGGCGGTTTCCCGGTGCATGCTTCCTTGCTCCTCCCAGCCCCTACGAGAGGTATGTTGGGGCTTTCTTTTCTTTCTATTTTGAACTGGGGTTTGCCTGTAACCACGGCTTCCCCCTCTCCTAGTCCTGTGCCCCTGAGCATTTCAGGCGTTTTGGTGAGCCCCCCCCAAAAACTGTCCATTTTCCTTTCTCTGTGTGCACAATCAGCTAAATGTTATGCATTGACATCAGGAAAAGAAAAACTGCAAAATCTGAAATAGAAATCCTGATAAACTTTTTGATGAAAAGTATTTTACAGCATTGTCAATCCCATGGATAGTTAAAACCATGAGATTGGTTTTAAAATCCTGAGATTACACAAACACATGCATACTCTTTCATATGGTTAATTTTATGATATACTTGGATCATGTTTTAAGAGTTTTCTCAACAACTGGGACAGCTAGAAAGAAAGAAATGAAAACCTGACATTTGGATTTTCAGAAGTGGACTAATTTAGCAATGTCTGCATTTCTAGAAAGTCCAACAACTAATGAACTTTGAATTTCCTGGAGGGAGGGCTGGAGAGAAAATGCCAAAACTTATAATAATATTGACAGTATTGACAACACTACTCAGGGAGTGTCTTTCATTGTATTATTGGGAAAAAATCAATTTGGATAGAATGAGCAGAATATTTGATTTTTGGTTACTTGTTTATACTCATGGAGGTGAATTAATAAGACCAGGGATGCTCAGTCCCTGGCATCCAGACCAGATCTGGCCTGTGGAGCCGTGTCATCTTCCTGACAGGGTCCAGATGGGTCCAAAAATTTGGCAGCAAGGGAGCAGTGACAGCATGAATTGCCACTCCCCAGCTGCCAAATTTTTAGGCCCTTGGGGAGCCCAGTGGATGGATAGAGTAGCCCTGTTCAATAGATCAAGCTTACAAGGTCTTGGCAGTAGAGGGCACAATCTGCGGGCCTGATCTGAAAGGCGCAAGACAGGATCTAGGTATGCAATTACCATAGAACAGCTGAAGTATAGTAAGTTCCTACCCTTCTTTAAGTCACCCTAATTTGTTTGTTTGTCCATAACCCAAAGCTTTTTGTGTTGCAGGTGCTCTTTCAAAACTGGAAGTGTAAGTTATGTGAGCAGAAAGTATATAATGATAAGAAATGATACAAAATTATGAACAATCTCTCCCATGAACGACGCATGCCCCTGGAGGCTGGGGGGGCATGGTGACTGCCCGCAGGCGGCAGCAGTGGCAGCAGTGGTGGGGGCATGGTGGTGGCAAGGAGGAGCTCCTGCAGGTGGCCACAGCGGTGTCAGCAGTGAGGGGAGGAGGGTGGCAAGTCGTGACTGACCACAGGCACTGCCGGCAGCGTCAGCGGCACTTCTCTCAGGGGGTGCACGGCTAATCTCAGGGAGTGCACATGCACCCCCTACGCGTTGCCGGTGATCTCTCCAGATACAGATATCTGTCACATCAATGCTCTGAGAAGACATTTTACATGCCAGAATAAAACTAGTTTGTTAACTCTTACTTGAAGAACACAAATAAGTGTATTTTCTTGATATATTAATGAAATTTGAAGTTCATGAGTTGGACTTTCTAGAAATGCAAACATTGCTAAATTAGTTCACTTTTGAAAATCCAAGGAAAGGAAATTAAATATAGGAGGAAAGTCATTACCTATGACTAAAACAGTGCCTGGTTTTGGAATTGGGCATGTACTAA
>NW_005842475.1:315250-337824 GCF_000455745.1 Alligator sinensis | reverse complement strand
TCTTTCCCTGTCTGGCTCAAAATGCTACCTATCTTCTGACTTTTGGATGTATGAAGAAGCAGTTGCTCCAAGTAACAGCTTCCAAATCCAATTCCATTTGTCTAAAAAAATGTACATTTTATTGGCAACTTTACAGAAATAGAAGAAGCTGCAAGCTAAAAAATACCAGAGGTTAAAAATAAACATAACTCTATGCACAGTATGGCAAGCACCACTAAAATGGCACTAAAATTAGTTAGGCATTTTGAAATGTTACATGGATCCTCACTGAGCAGACAAATCCACCTACTTTCATTCTTTGAGTCTGAAATTATTTTCTTCATTTGCACGTCCCTGGACATATGTGTAATTCCTGGGATTTTAGTCTTCTCCTTTCCATTGTCAAATATAAAAATGGTATTTTCAGAAGAGCCTGGGTGATTTAAATGCACAATGTGGGTGGAACGTGTGTGTTTAAAGTCAAGTCTACATTGTGGACTTATTATGCCAGGCATCTGTGCCCTTTAGCATAGGCACAACTGCTCATGAATGAAGTTATGCTGCTTCCAGCTCATGTACGCAATGCATTGTGTCTAGGCATGCTGTCTCCTGGCACAGCGTTCAACATGCCCTAGGTTCCTTATTGCCAAATCCAAGAAAGAAGTGAGGCAGAACTTAAGGGCCCCTTTTTAAAGATTCTGTTTCTGCTCCTTTGTGGTTCTTAATGTCTTGGCACTTAAATCTTTGACTGGATATGACCCTTAGACTCTTCTGAAAATTTCTCCCAAGGTCTTAATGCAAGAAACTGTTCTTTGTACCTTATATATACATACAGCAAGGCCCTGATCAGGTTCAGTTAATAATTAATCTCTCCCTTTTATTGGTTTATGTTAAAGCTGTCCCTATTCCTGTGTTAATGCATAGTTTTTCTCTTTTTTCCTAATGATTTTTTTTTCTGAATAATAAAAAATCTTTTGATTTAAGAGACTAATTTTGGTTTAGCTAGCTAAAAGTTTTCCTAAAAATATTAACTTTTAAATTAGTTTTTATGCCAGGCTTAGACAGAATTAAAAAAAAAAAAATCAGCAAACCAGAAACCTAGTTTTTCACCCAGCTCTATTTAATGATCAATACAATCATTAGACCGGTTATAGCTTGAGAGCCCAGAGCATTAGACCTGCAGATTTCCACATTATAGGTATATCTTAAGTTCCCTCCTGTGGAAAAGGAAGTAGGAGGGATAAAAATGAACGTCACGGTTATGAATTCTCTCTGTTGATTTATTTCCAGTCATGCTTAAACAGCATTTTTTCATTTAGACTTTTGTTCTGGGGAAAATAGGAAGAATGAGAGATTAAATAAAGTGCAGTTGGAAGGGTTCAAGAATGCTTGACTCTTTATAAAACTAGTGGTATGAAGAGGAGTCCAAAAGAAGGATAACTATAGTGTCATAGAAATATCCCAACATATTTCTGTAGAGATATGATTTATGTAAGCCTTTTGCCATGGGTTGCAGGCAGCAGCAAGGCTAGAATCTAGGGCTCTAGAAGTTCCTTTTAAAATAAACTAACACCACCAGCTCTGCGGGGGAAAAAAATCACATACCTTCCTTTAACAGGCAATACTTCACTGCTCGTAAGCAGTGAGTCCACAAATAAAACAAGGAAAGACTTTATTAGGGGACAAGGTAACACAGCACCAATGTGGGAAAACAGTACAATATATATAACACAGATAAATATATGTATGAATAATTAGGAAAGCATCCAGCCCCCTACAGTATTCTTGGCAGAAGTCTCTTAGCCTACTTTCCCACCTGTGGGGTGATTTTCTGCTAGTCAAGCAACCTTTTTTACAAGTCATTTCTCCTGGCTTCCTGCTCCACTATGCCTCCCCTCATGGTTTGGTGTCACCAGCAGCTTTAGTTGGTTCAGAAGTGTATTCAGGCAGGTTGTCTGCAGCTCTTATCACAGGTTCAGTTCTGACACTCTACCACTTAACCCAGCTATACTGATTTCAGTTTTATTGATGCAGGTAGTAGGAACCATCACTCAAGATCATTCAATTCAATTGCTTCTTTCTGCACCTGCTCCTTTATTACCTCTTGCTGTAAAGCCAACTTAATCCTACCCATCTCAAAAAAACCTATTTGTGCACTCTTGCCTTTGCATCATCCTTTATTGCAAAATCACCCCTCAAACACCTCCTTTCAAGCTCTTCATCACAGGAAGATCAATAGTGTATGGGAGCAAAATCTTTCCCGCAAGGTAGAAGCCCCTTTACCCTCCATTTCCAGAGACTATTACTATTCTCTGTCCAACGACTGTTTAATGTGAAGTGCATTAACAGGGAAAGAATCCAGGGCTGCTCCTTCCTAATGGAATACCCCAACAGTGAGGATACCTCTTGCTAGTTTGTTCTCCTTCTGGCCCTATGAATATTGAATTCTTTGATGCACAGCTTCCACAGGAGAAGTGGGGAGTGTCCCCATCTTGCTTAGATTTAGGGTTGGAGCATGTCTTGGGTGGTGTGATACATTAGCCTGAATATCTTCAGGTTGAGGAGCGTCTGGAGGTCAGTGCTGCCACTTTCTAATTGAGTGCTGTAGCTACTAGATCATTATATAAAGTGGGGCTCCTCCTCTGACTCTATATTAAAAAAAGACTTCACAGATTCCTGGCAAGTGCTTACACTCTGAACACATTCAGTGGTATGTTCTGGGCTCTGGATTCTGGGTAGATGTAGGCCCCTTCTTTGCAGCACTGACTCAGCTCCAGAAAGGTGTTTGTTATTGGCTGTGCTTAGGCTTTCCTATTGGCTAGTTCTTGGCAACTCCCTGCTCACCATGCACTAAGCACCTACCTCTTGATTTTGTGCTCCACTGTGAGGGGAAGGTATCTAAATATTGTGGTTCTGAATTTGGAAGTGTCTAGGTCTTTGCTTGGTCATTAGTCATGAGTTGTGTGTCATATCTTTGTTATACAATCCTCCACAGAGTGAAGAATCTCTAATGCTATGCCACAGATGATACAGAAAGAAAAAAACGTTGCTGTATGTTATCTCTTTAATCCAAAGCATGATTAAAGTAAGTTAGTGGTATGCAAAACTTCAGGGACAGAACACATTCACAGAACAAAATACCTCTCACCTGAGTTAACAGAAGGCCAGATCATGCAGGTACCTGCATTTAAACAGGAGAGCGGAGTAGGATCTCAAAGGTGGAGAAGGCCTAGAAAAGGAGCAAATTATTTTGGAAGCCTGTGTAGTGCTTGTACTTCTTTGGCCTTTCTGCCTTTTAAACTTGAGCAGTTCCACATACATAACAGCAGAGTTTTGTAGGATGGTAATTTTGGCTAAATCTGACGGTTTTTTGATATTTGACTGAAGTCTAACCACTCTAGGTAAATCCTCCTTAGAAACTACCTTGCCATCTAGTCCAGTGTTTCTCAACCTTTTAAGTAGCAAGTACCCCCTAACTTCTGAAAATTTTAATAAGTACCCCAACACTCAATTTTCCAGGGGATTTTATATTTACAGCCTAATGTGTGCCATACGTTGGAAGAAGGGCTGTGTATATAAGGCCATGATATGACAAATGTCTTATCTGGTGTGGGTAGGGTTGCCACCTTTTACACCAGTGGTGCACAACTCAAGTATGTACCTGGGTTAGAGGTGATGTTGGCTAGAGCTAGAAGGGCTGAATTATTCACCAAAGTATTACTGAGGAATTTAAAGCGCCATGCAATATGCAGCATACCAATTTTTTGCTATAGTTTTGAGAGGAGGAAGAGGCAAGAGAGAGAGGAAAAGAGGGTGAGAGAGAGAGAGTGTTGGGGTACCCACGTACTCCCTGCCTGTGTTTTGCGTACCCCCAGGGGTACGTGTACCACAGGTTGAGAAAATATGATCTAGTCTACAATAGCCAAAAGCGCTTACAGCCAGAAGTTGAATTTTGAGGTTTCCTTTTTTGGGTCCCCAGCTTAAGACTTATTCAAGTTGGACAACTAAAATTGTGAGTTAATTAAGGAACAACTAAGGAAAAACTTCTTTACAGTCTGAATGTCCAGGGTCTGGAACAGACTCCCCACAGAGATGGTGCAAGCATCTACTCTGGACTCATTCCAAAAATGTTTGGATGCTTATCTTGCTAGGATCATTTGACCCCAGCAGACTTCCTGCCTATGGCAGGGGGACTGGACTTGATGATTTCGTGAGGTCCCTTCCAGTCCCTAATGTCTATGAAATCCTATGAAAAATAAAACAATGAAAAAAATAAAGAAAAATGTCCTCAATTATATGTAAGTGACAATCCAAGATTTTCTTGGATTTTTTTGTACATTTTTTACCAATGAACTATGACATTTGCATTTATTGACACACAAGGCTTCCCACTAAATTTTAAATCATATACTAGTGTTGGTGTTGTTAAATGGGCTGTATCCTATAAAATACTCTACACCATAAACTTACTAATTAAGTTGAATGAATACAGCTTTAAGCTAAAAAAAAAAGTATAGGAAAAAGACTTAAAATGAAGTGAAAAAACACTCTCTTCCTCCAGTTAATAATTTAGCATTTTGATGATAAGCTGGGGCAAAAAGCACATTTCTGGCAGTAGAATTTTCCCAATATAAAAAAAACCCCAGAGAAATCAGTTGAGGAATTGCCTATTGCTTCCTTATAAATATGGAGTGTCACTTCATTTTAAACTCGTGTTTCTCTTTCAAATAGAGCTAGTGACTTTATTTATAGGACTGTAGCAAGCCTGCAGACATATGATCCAGGGATTTTATTTTATGTTTTCTTTTTCCTTTTATTTTTTATTTGAAAGACTGCCTAAAATGATATTGTACCTAACTTTATTAAAACAGGCTTTAATAGATTTGTTGTTAGAATATAATTTACAATGTTAGAAATTGAAATCAAGAAAAGAAAGCAAAGTAGGTGAACACACATAATAAAAATATCTCTGCTAGGGCTGATATTGCTAAATGAATATCACTTTTAGCTGATACAAAATTTCTTCTTCAAGTCACACATACTCCTTGTTTTTCAGTGTAGAAATTCTTATTGGTTAAGTGTTGTGCCTTTTTGCTCTGCTTGTTCATTTTTATCAAAGCAATGCCGGTTAGAGAAAGTAATAAGAAAATTGTAACTGAAAATCCTACTTTTTAAATGAAGTTCATTTGAAGTTAATTAATAAGTACCATCAGCATTAGGTAATATACAACAAACAGGACTAAACCATTAATTTGCATCAAGTAAATTGGAAACTACACATTTTCCCTCGTGGTCTCTTGGAGTCTATGAATATTGGTTGGGTCAGGGTATGCTTTGGCAGGCATTGCCAAAGAGTTCCAATAGCTGCCCTGCAAGCCTTGATTCATACAATAAATCAAATAAGTCTGAATGATGTATGTGCCCAATGAAAATCCCAGGCACATTATATTGTTGTTCATCCAGTGGCAAAAAAACTGACATGTTTGACACAGAAAATTTAGCAGATAGTCATTATTCTTTTTTTACTATTTCATATTTTTCCTTCCAGATTTCTCTAAAACAGCATCATGAATTGGACAAAAAATGTATCACTTGAAGTTCTATTGATTATGGACACAGTCACACAATATAGTTTTCTATAAATGTAAATGTCTCTTTCTGTATATGAGCATGGTTTTGCTATTTTGGTTTAATGGATTTCAAACGACTTGGCTTGTCACATTAGGACTGACGGCACTGGTAATAAAATCATCTGCCTTAAATAAAGTTAAGTTATGTTAAGTCTTCTTTTTTAAGTTGCTGTTTTAACAGTACGCTTTTCCAGGTTGAAAATAAAACAAATGCTGTTACAAACAAACATCTATAAATATTGTTTAAAACAATGCTGTTATTTACAGATGTTCTGGGCTGGTATTCATCTGAATACTGAATGCTCTGAAAGGCTTTGTTGTCTGTTAGGGCTGGTGTGGGACAGCACCATCACTGGAGAGAAGATTATCATCTACATTAGACATGTCTATGACTTCTAGAGTGCTTGGGAGCATAGGTCATATGAAAAGTTTAAGGTCTAAATTACTGACTGGCTGATCAAGGAATGTGATATAAACAATGTGAAGGCATTCACAGTGTTTTCTCATTTAGGAGCAAATCCTGCTCTACCTTCCATTGGTACAGAAAGCCAGAAGAAAGCAGTACCAGGTTTACCAAGTGCATGCTGCTAGGAACATACAGAACTCTAAAACTCTTGGTTCAGAGGTGATACCTTTTATTAGACCAACTAAAAATAGCAAAAACATTCTTTTTTGCAAGCTTTCAGGCACACACACACCCTTCTTCAGGTTGCTAGGGTCAGACTTCATTTAGTGTGAGATACCTTCATGTATTGCAAACTACTGAATCCAGTTCCTGATGAATTATCATGACCCCAGTATAGACAGAGATCTGAAGATAGAGCAGATGGATCAGTAATTATTGTGAGGCAACCTGTCTACCTGTAATAATAGCATACAGTAACTCTGTTGCCTATTTTTGGTCTTTGTGGTTCTGACATGTTCTGCAGACTTCTTCGCTTTAGAACATGTTCCCTTTTACAGTGGGTCCAGGTTTAGGCCTTTTTGTAGTTTTGTAATATAAAGATTTGATCCAGCCAATGTCAGATTTTCAAAACAGGTCTCTTAAGCTTGTTCCTGAGTATTTTGGGGTGAGTAATTTTGGGGAAATTCCAAATACACATACCATTTGTAGACACAAATTGAAACATTTTAGGTGCACAACAAGTTCATAAGCAGAATGCAGGCTTCTGGCTAGAGAGCAGATAAAGTCCATATTAAAAATTTGGGTGCAGTGTATGTACAAAGATAGATAAGAACAGTTTCACAGAATAGTGTTAAAGATGCTCAAGGGGTTTAGAAAAGCATCCAAAGAACTGTTGCTTCTCTACTTCTGCCACTTTGCCTGCACTCTTTTACTTCATGGAAGAGACATCTATTAATCTCACTAACCCACTTTGGCAGTGCCTGAAAATCAAACCAGAGAACTTACTGGCATGTGGCCAAATCCAGGGTCAAAGAATTACTTAAAAATTATGAGTAGTACCCCCTCCCCTGATTTATACAATCTACCTACTGTATGTCCTGAGACTGTGATATATTATAGTACATGACTGCAGTCGTATTTACTAGGAATGTATGTCCTTTGTCACATGGCTGCGACATCATTTTTATTAGACCTGAGCACCCAATAATTCAGCCAATGTCATATCTTGTCCACTTTTGAAAATGAAACGTTGGTAAGAAATCAAATTTTGTGTAACTGATTATACTTACCAGCCATCTGTATTTTATTCTTTAAAGATGTTCTTTGGAGAAGCATGTGGTCGTAATTGGCAGTAGAAATGCAAACATATAGTAGGAAGCAAGTACAGACCCTGCCTACACCTAACAAAAATATATAGTAGCCCAGACATCATGCACACCACCATTCATCTTCAAGTGCTAAATATATAAGGCAGCCTGAGACTACATATTTATGCAGCTGCGATTGCTATAATTTTTTTTCATTTTCCCCAATCCTATGGCAAGGTCTATAAACCAGACTTTTCAGAAAAACTACAATCATCACCTGGTTTATGACCAGTGTAATGTCTAATCTGATTCTGAGCTACTCAAGTAGATATAGTGGCCCTTGTACAGTTGGACAAGAATGTGCACATTAAATTTGCTCCACTCTGTTGCCCAATAATTGTATAATACTGCTTCATTAACAAAAATTAATGTCACCAGGTAAAAAGGGAAGACAGGAATTTTATTAAGCCTCTTCACATCAAAGAGATCCCATCACAGGCTTATCTAGCTTGAACCTCAAGTTCTGCAGCTGGATAACAGAAGTAGGTGTTGCTGTGGGTAAAATGGGGATGGAAGGACAGGAGTTTATTTAACACTTCTCCCAGTGCCTAAGTCACACTGTCAAGAGAAGATGTTCTGATGGTGTGTTCTGAGGCAGAATTTGCTTTATTCAGAATATTTTGAGTCAACGGATTTATCCACGACCCTTTACTTGACCTGTGGCAGTGATTATCCTCAACCGTGAGGGATGCTGCCAGCAATTCAGGATACTTCCCTCATGAATCACTGTATACCCACGTGTGCAGCCAGGCAAAAATAATGTTCTAAAGACCTGGGTTGTTCAGGGCTTACACAGGCATATGGATGGATTTCAATGGATTCAGATGCCAGAGAAGCACCATACTTTGGGGCTTTGGATGTTGTCTTCCAGGGGCGCATGAAGCAAGAAGGACTTGTATGGACTTCCCTCAGATTCACCTATGGAAGAAAACAGTTTGACCTGTAATTTAGGGATAACGCTTTTCTGTTTGTAGGCTTTTGAAATGTGGAGCTTGTGAAATATTGCAAAAGCAATTAGGCATTAAAAATATATATATTTTTAAGTGGGATTTGTAGAATGGCTAAAAATCAAGCTAGATTTATTTAGGGAGACTAAACATGGATTTAGAAATATGGGACCTGTCTACAGCATCAGGGGACTGTTAGGCTAACTACAGATGTTCAAAAAGCCCCTGGCAGAGGTGGTCTATTGCACTTTACTTGGAGTACTGTAAGTTAGAACAGAAATGAACAGAAAAGACATTCACTGTTTGGTGGGGGAGAGGGGAGGAGCAGTGGTAGCATGTAGGGGGTGCATGGGGGTGCACATGCACCCGCTGCAAGCACTGATGTACCCCTGACAGGCTGCACTCCCCACTTAAGTGATGGGTGGGGGTGGCAGGTGGGAGCGCCAGATGCCCCCCCATGAGCACTGGCTGGGGAGTGGGAGCACCACATGTAGTGCCGTGGCCACTTCTTGGTTGGTGTGATTGGCCACGGGGAGACCCCCCCCCCCCAGCGTTGCTGACTGGTCACTGGGGGGGCATGTGCCCCCCTGACTAAGGTGGCACCAGTCGCCCATGGGTTTCTGCCTACACAAGCCAAGGCCTGCCTACACAAACCAAGGCCAGTAAGTGGGGAGCACTGGTGCATACCTTCCAGGAGGCTGCCAGAGCTACCCCTTCCCACACACACATCAGTTGGTGATTGTCAGCAGCAGCTGGAAGGGGAAGAAGGGGAAATAGATCCCCTCAACATGAGGTGCTCCCCACAGATTGCTGGATGGGGTCTCAGGGTGGGGTGGGTCAGGCTACCTTCCTCCCCAGCCCCTGTTCCTGGTGTGGTGAAAAGCTGGCCAGCCAGAATGCAGTTGGGGGTCCCTCATACCTCACCCCGACCCCTGCCCAAGCCTCCTGACAATGGCAGCCAGAAGCTGCAGCATGAGGCTGGCTGGAAGGCTTTTTGCTGCACCAGGAACTGTGGCTGGGAGTGGGGAGCAGATCCTCTCTACAACATGGACCTGGCCTGGCCCCCACCAAGACCTGAGCCTGAAAGCTTGTGAGGGGGGGGTCCATGCAGGAGAGGCTCTGTTTCCCCCCACTCCCCACCACAATTCTCAGCACAGTGAAAAGTGGGACAGCCAGGAGCTCCAGTTGCTGGCTGTAGTTATGAGAATGGAGCCTCTCTGCCAGGCATATTCCCCTCCCAAGCTTGTGGGCACAGGTCTTGGTAGGGGCTAGGGAAGGTCTGCTCAGAAGAGAGGCTCCATTCCCCACCCCCTGCCTGACAGATTAGGGAGGAGACAGAGCCTTTTCTGCCTCCTCTCTGTGACAGCCTGGGGGTGAAGCTGAGGCTGTGCTTGGCTGGAGCAGATGAAACCAGCTGAGGCTAACAAGCCATTGAGGGAAGGACCCCTCAGATGGCAACAGAACATGAATCACATTGATTTACATTGAAGGGCATGGTACATACATTCAAAAAAGCACTGTAACCTGAAGAACTTTAGACTAATACCCTATTTATTGAGGCTTACTTTAGAGTGGGATCTGCCATTGTTAAAGTGCTTTAGGTGCTGTGAATGTCTGTTCTATTATGGCTCTAAAGCGCTTCCTGTGCACTTAAGGTGTGTTAACTGTAACGTCTCTGCCTAGCATTAGGAGTATCCCAGTGAAATCCAGCATCTCTCTCTCTATGAATAAAGCCCCAAAATTGATTTAATGTTATTGGCTTACCACAGTGCAGGATATGAAGCTCTCACTGATGGAGTAGGCTTACACATAATTTTAGTTACCCAGGCTTAACATTTTGGCTTGTTTAGATTTAGGCGTGTCATTTGTTTTCTTTTTCTGTGCATAGTTTAAATAAGAGATTTCAATTCACCAAAGAATTGGAAAATTATATGGTAAATTGCAAGCTTAAATCGTAAGCACAGTGGTTACACATAGCACTTCCCTATCGAACTTCCATCTGAACATATTTCACAAGTGGTTAAGGATTATTATCTTCATTTCAGAGATGGGGAAACTGATCTACAGTAACGTTTCTGAATTTACACATAGCCAAACAACTGGACTGAATTCTCTGCCCTGCACTGTAATCACTAGCTTTATTCTATCCAAGTTCAGCAGTTACTGTGAGATGGCCACACACAGGATAAGATCATCCTCTCTGACCCTCACAATAATGGGAAAGACATGGATTCTGGTAAGTGATATCTTTTATTGGACCAACTGTGTAGTTAGGAAGGAAGTAAAGAAGCTTTCAGGTCCCAAGTACACTTCCTCACTTAACCTATGATAGAAAATGCTATTTATATGCGCAAAACTTAAGTTTAAGTGACCCAAGGAAGGGTACTATAATATCATCTCCACACTACCATGGTTTCAGGGGTGGTTTGGACCCAGTGGTTCTCAATTTTTTTTAGAATCTAGGCATCCCTCACCAGACTCAAAGCACTTAGAAAATGCCATCATCTTTCAATCAGTGTTTCACTACAGAAAAAAAAAAATAGAATAATTCTTCTGTTGCAAAGAACGTAGAAAGACCACAATAGGTCAGAATGTTTTTAACACTATGGATTCCTATTTGAAAATATTTGAGTTTATCTTATAGATCAAGTATAGGCATTTTCACACCTAGCAGTGAAGTATTGAGTGAACCCCCAGCACCCTAAAAGCATCTCATGGCACCCTGGTTGATAATCACTGGTTTGGATAGTATGGATCTTACATTGGAAGATAAAATTGGTGTAAATGAGAAATAACTCTTTCTTCTTCTGAAGTTATTGCCAGGGTTCTACATTAGTTTCAAAGGCCTGAAGGCATTTCTCTCAGGGAGAGACCATACACAACTTTGTCTTCCAATTTCAGAAGCATTAATGCAATTTGGAAAGGAATTCTAGATGTTTTTTTATGATTTTTTATATCTTTGCTGAAGGACTGTGATTACTTCTTCTAGTTTAGAAGGTATGTATGAATATTTTCCCCCTCCTGCATTTTGGTAGATTTTCTTCTTTTCTCTTCCTAACTCTAGACAAGAAGGCAAATCCTCAAATTTTCCTGAACTGATTATTTGGGGGGGGGGATCTTAGATTGGATTAACTGAAATATTTAATTTCTAAAAAAAAAAATGTTTTGATTTTAACTCATTTCAAACAAAATGACAAATAACTCTTTTCAGTTAATTTTTAATTTTTAATCAGGAGATTCATCAAAACTGACATTTTCTCATGAAGATTTTGTTTTGGTAAATCCACATTTTCCAAAGAAAAAATAGCTTCTCAAAAAATGCCCATCCAATTAATTAATTAATATTACAAACTTTTTCAAAGTATTCTTATGTGGCATCGAGCTGTGATTTAAAAATGAGGCACTATTTTTCCCCAATTGCCCTTACTTTATTCAGAAAAAAAGTACACACAAGAAGGTGTGGCAGGATGTCCTTCCAGGGATGGCTGTGAAGCCCCTGGAGTCCCTTCAGCCCTCATTTTGTGGGTAATCACCCCTTCAGTTTCCTGCCATGCCTTGATGTTTTCTTTTAAAATTAATTTTTTTTTTTATGAGGGAAGCTGCCCCAGGGCTTCCTAAATTGCTCTCTCAGATGACCACTAGGTGCTTGTAGTCACTGCCTTATGGGCTAATTGCATGGCTCCATTCTGCCCCTATGCCATTACCCATGCTTTGCAGATGGCAGCTTCATTGATGTTCTCTTCCACTAAGCCCCTCCTCTGGGGTGCTTGGACCTCTGCTGGTTCCACACTCTCTCTGAATAGGTTCCTGGACCCTTACTGGTCCCACACTTTCAGCCCCACAATAGGCTCTGGGACCCTCACTGGTGCTACACTTTCAGTCCCTCAATCTGGGTCCCACACCCCTCCCTAGGTCCCTAGGAACCTCCTTCTCCCCAAACCTCCTGACTGCTTTAGGTGTTACCCTCTGTATTCACCTTCTGGAGCTGCAGTCATCCTACTGTGGTGGTATTTTCTCAGCAGGTTCCAAGCTGTTACTGCTGGCTCATCTCAGGGCCTGGGTTTACATCCTCCTCCTGGGCCAGATGACTGCAATAAGCCCAGGCCACATCTACAGGCTGCTTCAGCCCCAACCTGCCTACTCTTAAAGTGGCAGAAGCACCAAGCCTCCTGCCACACAAAAGATTGTTTTTTCCTTGTGATGTCTTTTATTGGGCCAACTGTATAGGTGGGAGAAATGTTGGACAGTTTTGCAGGCAGAACCCTACTAGAAAAAAAATGTTGATTCAGGCCGTGTGTAGACGAAACCAGGGGCACGTGTGCATGACACTTTAAAGTGGGCTAAATGCTTTTGCACTGCTTTAATGGTGTTGGTGTTTGCATGTGTTGGCAGCGTATTGAGCAGTAATCCCAGCCACTGTAGCAAATTTGGCAGCATAATGTGCCTTAAATGATTTGGGGCCCAGCAAACTAAAATGAATTACCGGGCTCTATGCAGCTCAGGGGCTCTGCAGGAAGCCCATGCAGGCAGCTTGGCAGCAGCCCGGGAAGGCAGGCTCTGCCTAAGAAGAAAGAAAAAAAAAGCAGCAGCTTGATCTCCCCCCCCTTGAGCCTGCCTGCCTGCCTGAGCTGTGCAGGGGCCTGGTGCTTCCCTCTGTGGCTGCAGTGCTCCCTGAGACTGCCTGAGACAGGTGCCTGCAGACGGGTGCTGCCTGGGGGGAGCACCGCTGTGGAGGGAAGCACCAGAGCCCCGCCCCTGCAGCCCAGGGATCACTCTGCCCACCAGCAGCTTGCCTTCCCTTCCCTGCCACTGGAGAGGCAGGTACGTTCGGGTGTGTGCATGGCATGGGAGTTTAAAGGGCTCTAAATTGAAGCAGTGTTTTTAGAAATAATCCGCTTCAATTTAGGGCCCCCATTTCATCTACACATGCCCTCAGACTCTACAGAGCTTAAGGTTGTGGGTCTAGAAGGGGTAATTCTTCTGTTCTCCTATTGTTGCATTTCATTCCAGACAGAGGAATTTTAGATTCTTTTAATGTTGAAAATAAGTTGCTGCCTCATTCTCTGAAACCTGACTTGCTGCAGCATTGCTAGCCTTTGATGCTTTAGAACTATGCTTTTGTTCATTGGAATTCAAGCTAGATTTGACTATTATATCATGTTCTTTATACCTATTTATATTTTGCTCATTACTAAAATATCTAAGCACCCTTAAAGAGCATAAACCTTTTAAAAGGAAGATGTACTTACGGGGGTTCTTGAGAGGCAAGTACAGAAGGAAAAACTTAGTAAATTACATTGTGTGGTTACAGTAACTTTAATATTTTTCTTTTGCACATGTGCTGATATAAGATAATGTTAATATCAGGAGAACACTAGGTTTACCTGAACATTTAGATGCCACAGATCATTTCCTCCCCTGTTCCAACCTGTGAGAAGGGACTCTTGAGGGGAAAAAAGCCATAAGCTTATCTCCCCTTTAACATTGCCCTGTTTGGAGTCCATCCCCCCAAATGGTGGATTCTATAGATTAAGGGTAGACCAGGGACATTTGTGTGAAGGCTCTGTACACTACATTTGGCTTTTTTTCTGTCCAATCTGGTTTCTTAGCAGAACTGCAGTATCAGGGAATTCCTTTGGCTATTTAGGTCTAGTGGGTCTAATGGGCATTTCTCTGCCTATCCAACTTTCAACCCTTTCCATTTGTATAGGTTCTGGGATGTCTAGGGGCCTCTGCTGGGCCCAAGCAGGGAAGCAGAACAGTGCCACGGAGGCTGCTGAGGCCCCTTTATCACCTTGTACCCAGGATAGTGAGCTAAATTCTAGCATATTGCTGAGAAAAAATGACCCCATCTTAGAGGATTGTTAAAGCAGTTCTTATACCTTTCACATTCTCTGAATTGTTTTTCTGATTCTGCTGCTTTATGGTCATACTGTGCCAGTTTCTTTTACTTCAGTAATGTATAAAGTGTGGTATGTGAGGTATCGGAGGTAAAGCTAACTTGTTGTATCTAACTAGAAGTAGTTTATTTATTCCTATATGTAGCTAGAGGAGCAAATTCACAGGGAAAAAAATTGTGGTTACTCATATCAACATTTACCTCTACTTGTATAATGACTTCTGTGCTTTTGTTTCTGCTAAGCTCCGATTGTTTGCAGATGCATTTAAGCTTATTGGTTTTTTTTCACTTATGATTATATAAAAGCTTTTATCATACCACAATTGCATAGCATAGAGGAGAGATTCAGTAAAGGGGGTTTAGATGGATTCAGTATTAACCTTACAGAAGAATTTGTTCTTCCTGACATTCAGCAGGCAGTTGGAATATGCTGTAATATTTATTTTATACCAACTTGAAACCATTTTGCTTCCATTTCTCCCTACTGTGCTGCTATATATTCATACTTCTCTTTATTTTCTGTCAATAGTTTGCCTTTTGGGATATTTGGATATAGTTTTCTGGTTTTTTTGTTTACCTTCTTTTATTTTACTTTATCAGTTTCTACCTATCCAATGTCATTGATGATGGGCAATGAAAATAACATGCATAACACATGTTACATATTATTCAGTTGTTTTATATAAGGCTTGTCAGATTTTACCTTAAAAACAGAGATCCTATGTGCAGTTGAAAGTAACTTAAAAGATGGCATTAGTTACAGAACAAGTTGACGCAGGTTTTATTTTTGGTCTCGTGTAAGCAACTGTATCTGAAAAGTTTTTCCAATCTGGCTGTCCAAAAAAAAAAAAAAATTGTTAAAACCAAGTTTTTACCTCATTTGTAATGGCAGTTGAACAGTTTCCAGCTTGTGCAATATGTATCTCCTGATACATACCTAGATTCTTTGAAAATTATAGTCGGTAGAGATGCAATAATTCAATGAGGGAGGAAACAAACTGGAACTTTGTGAATAAAACAATAAAAGAAAAATGTAGTAAATATAAACATCAAACTGTTGAATATCATGCACAATGGAGACAGGAATGAAAGGAGGGAATTCTCAGAAGAGACTCTTGAGCTTTTAGCTTCCTTTGTAAGATAAACAGGAGTGGCTTGAAGGAGGTTGCTATACATGATAACCTCTCAACAGTGAGCTCACTTCTGCTTTTGTGCTGCTTGTTGGATTTTTGCCAAGCTCATCTACTCTTTCTAGATTGTGGTGAGGGAGAACTATGAGGATGGCTAGTAAGAAATGGTAAAGATTGTTTTACATTTGATTTTGCCTGGGTACTTGTGACTCTGTTTCAAGTGATGTTAAGAGAACCTAGAGGGATGCAGGTAGATGTTAAGATGTCATTTGAAATAAATACATAAATAATAAATGTGTTATAGCCCATAGTGGGGCTCATGTTAGGGTTTTCAGGGACTTTTTCATAGGGCAAAGAAAAAAATAAGCATTTTTTTTCATTGGATTAGCTGAGAGCAATAGGATTGCAAAGGTGGCTGCATTTCAAAGGCTGATAAAATGAAACTGTGGATAGAGTGATAGAGATGTACTACAGGACTAAATTACACCTTCTGTGCAAAGACAGATGGATTAGGAAATGTTAAGTCAAATGCTTCATGTACTGGAGCCCTAGGGCTTGATTCTATCCTGTGCTGGACTACAGCATGGTGCAAAGGCATGAGGTTATTTGTCAGTGAGCTGGTTCAGGCTCATTGATTCTTAGGGCTGGCGCTATCCCTGACATAGGTTAGAGATGCTTTCTGGCAGTTCAGACTTGTACTGATATAGGGTGTTTAACAGATTTTACATCAGTGGACGCCTGCCGACATACTCCTGCCATGTGTCCCCCTCCATTTCCATGAGCGTGAGAGGAAAAGCAGGCTCTGGGCTCAGCTGCAGCACAGATGCATGAGTACATGAATGACTGGTTCCTCCCAAGACTGGGGGTAGCAGTTGTAAGTGGCAGCATTGACGTCAAGCGGGGACTGGCTGCAGATGCTGGTGGTAGGGCAAGCAGTGGGTGGCATGCGGGGCCCATCCACAGATGCTGGCAGCCACATTGGTGGTGGTGGGTGGGAGGGGGTTGGCATCTGCCCAGAGAAGGCAGCAGTGGCTTCGGTGGTGGCCAACCTCGGCGGGGTGGGGTGCACATGCCCCCCCATGCCCCTCCTATGCATTGCTTGTGCAAGAGTAGGAAGGTCTGCTGTACCCCAGGAATTTTCTGCTGGATAGTTTGATCCTGGATTTTAGCCTCCTTTGTATTACTCAGAATATTAAGCTAATTCTTGCCTCATAGAGGAGGGTGGTCCATCACTTGACACAGCTCATTGTCCTAGTCCCATGTATATAAGGGGGAAGATGCAGAGCAACCTGGATCTTCCTTTCAGTGATAGCACTGTCAGCTCCTTGGTTGTGCTGCCAAGGTTCCTCACCCAGTGCCTATCTTGGCTTACCTTGTGGAAGACAGTGTAGTTCTACAAAGCATTTGCTCTTAGCAAATCTACAGGTTAGGGGAAGAGCCTGGTGATCCTATTCTATCCTGATGCATGTATGCTAAATATACAGGAGTCCCCCAAGGCTGTCTGCTCCTAGACTCAATGGGATAAGAAAGGAAGATCTTATAAGGAACTGCTTCACCCCTGCCCTCTGACACAGAATGGTGGCATATGTGTGCTCCCCTCTGATTCTCACTATGATGCAGAAAGATTTATTTCAGGCCCAAATCCATAAAGATAACAGAAGATGCTTTAATATTAATTTTATGTTCGAACTGTTGAATTGGGAACAAAGTTTGATGGGAGGTAGCGTGCTGTTCCAACCTCTTCCTGCAGACTTCTTGTAAACAATCCAACTGAGAGGATGTATAAATGGGATGAGCATAAAACTTCCTGAATACATTTAAATAAAGCAGCCCTGGCTTGTGTAAGATTATCACTAACAGCTTTCCACTACATAAGTCATAGAAATGAAGTTTCAGAGTCTTTATTTACTGGCACTCCAGTTGAACACACCTGTTATTCTTATGATAGATAAGATGTTCCGTATCTGTTATGATTTTCAATGTGGCTTTTGAAAAACGGTAAATTAGACTTACTTGATGGACTTGATGACTGTGATCATAAATGACTTCATGTATTACACACAGGAAAAAGACTTCTTGGGCCCAATTCTGAACCTACTGATACTCTATTTACAATGTAAACACTGTGCCTCTATTGATTTTAATTGTATTACTAATTAATTACTCCAGAAATAGGAGTCTTCCCCCCCACTTAAAGCCCGTCTCTTGCTTTTGTCAGGTTCTCTTTTAAGGATGTTTTATCCAATAGTGAAAAATTTGACACAATATTCCACAGAACTATTTACTTCATATTTATACTTTTAGATTAAGTTTACTTGAGGAATGAAGGGTCTGAGTCTGCCTACATGATTTCACACCCATAGGTGTTTGGAAGAAAATCCATAAAATGCCATCCCTAGGCTAGGTTGGAATTCCCCTAGGCTGAAAGAATCTCTAGTTGCTGCCTTAAAGCATTTGCACAAAAAGGACTCTAGAATGAATGTTGTGGGCCCTTTCGGCTCCTACACACATGCGGGGAGCCTGCTCTGACTTGCAGGCCACAAGTCACAAATCCAGTCACAAATCACAAATCACAAATCACAAATCCAGGTCACAAATCCAGTGTGTCAGAGCAGACTCAATTAATTGAGTCTGCTGGAGGATGGAATTTGATGCACTCCAGCAGCCTTGCATATCACGTGTATCAGCATCGCCACGTCTCCATGCTGACAAAATGGTGGTGGTGAATTTTAAATTAAAACACGTACAATGAGCTTTAGTTCAAAGTGCCCTGCCCCCATTTTCTCAGTGTGGAGCTGTGCGGGGACACTGATACATGTGATGCACGGGTGCTTTTAATTAAAGCACCCAGAACTGCACTGGGACAATGTATAAAAATGTCCTTTGATTGCAGACTTAGCCCTGAGAGAAACTGCATGTTTTCACATGAAAAATGGTTTCATATAAACTTTCCTAGTTCTCTCTTTGAAGTTAAACCAACGCAACAAATTGCATTCTAAAGGTAAGGGGCTTTTGTTGTTGTTGTTAAAGGACTTAATATACATATAACAATAGTCTGAAAGGGAAGAGAAATTTTAAATATGTAGAGCTATAGTAGGTCCATCAATACCATTATTTCATTATTATTTCTAAATAACGCATTGCCAACTTTAGACTCCCTAAAAGGCACAATTGGAAAACTTCAGTTTCACTTACCGTCCTGGATTTTCAGGGTGTTTTAGGTTCTCAGCTTTGTGAATTACAATCGCTTTGAAAATGTTTAAAAAGAATAGCAAACAACACCTTCTCTAACTAACCCTTTGCCAAAGCAAATATAGTTTTCCTCTGAGTGTGCAATTGATAATCGGACAAGTGTCTAAATATCAGGCTGCTCCCTTTGTAGCTATGCCAAATCATTACCTCACCTGAGCTTTGCCGTAGGCTTCTATTCACATGAGCGGCATGAGGGGAACCAAAGTATCAGAAAATTTAATTTCCCCACAAAAACATCAATGGCAAACATCAAGGGCATTTGTTTGGCTTGAAAAGTAGCGAATAAGGACCAACTGTCAAAAGCAAAAGAACTGTGGCTATGTGCACGCTGCATGCCCATTCCATTCGAAAATGACTGACTTGAAAATGAATAATGAGCCATTTTATAGAAGTTTCACAATTAACTGTTTCTCAGCTTTCAGAAAAAAAACTCTTTCTTCTTATTTTAAGGACTTTATGTGTGAAAATATCAGCCCATTAAAGAAGAAGTAGCCAGCCTTGCTTTCTAGGTTGGATTTTCATCTTGAAACAATTGCCATTTAATGAGCAAGAAAAGAGCATTTGAACACTGGTGTTTATTTTTCCAGTATTGCTATCGTAGTGGCTGAAAGACAGTATTTTTTTAATGTACAGTTGAAAATGTTTTACACCAAATGGAGTCCTAAATGGACACATTTCATTAAACCTGCAAGGCTCTCCTTCTCACTCCATTAAATTCCATTATCAAAATCACCAGTCTATGGCTTAAAGTCTTAAAGTTGTATCTCCAATCATTGTGCTATTTTTTAATACCAAGTACAATGTAAAATGTAACATAACTTGTTTCCTCTGCCAATTTTAAGTTCAACATCTGGGAAGGGACCCAAGTTTTCAAACTTCCCGTCTACAGAAGGTATTGCTGTGCTAATACTACCTTTCGTGACTTGATCCCAGAGAAGGAAGCACAAGCCAAATTCATATGGAAGAGAAAAATACCAGGAAGAGAGATGGAATTTTAAGGACATTTTATAATAAGTGGTCCAAACGTAGTCCCAATGTAGTCAATTGGGCTAACTCCTTAACTACTTAGATCAGTTTTCACTCCAACAAATGTCCAATTTAAAGTCCATTAGAATTTTTCCTATGTTGGAATCAGTCATTTGAGAAAGACAAACAGGTGTTGAATGCATTGCTCAGGAACATTCTGACATACTAGCTTCAGTTCTCTAATATGCTGTATTTTTCTACCCTTTTTGTCAATTAAAAAAGAATAATTTCTGTTATGTGCAATCCCCTCCCCCCGAAATGCAGTTGCTTTCCAATAACAAAACAGTATATACTGTATTTAAAAATGAATTTAAAAATGTGTATGACAACTTATCCAAGTGGATAGTAACTGTCTGGGCTTTTCAATAAATCAATATGTATCAAGCATCAAAGACAGAATTCTAAATACAACTAAAACGTGTGCAGTCTGAAAAGTTTCTTGAAGCTCAGTCAGCTTTTAGGTCAAAAAAACTATTGTGTGAAAATAGTGTCTCCTGTGCCTGAAGATAAGCCCAGTTCTTAAATATTTCATCTGCCATTCTTGATGGAGGTATGAAAACTTCTTCCAGCTGAGCAAATAGGACTTCACAGTCCAATGCAAACATGTAGGTATTGTAAATTATTTGTCTATCTTGCTCTTTATTGATTCATAATCTGAAGTAAGACAGTGTGTTATCATTCAGGAGAAATTGTCTGAATGTTAAGGTCTCAGATCTGACCTTTCTGAAAATCATTATTATGAGGTATAAAAAGTTCCTCAGGTCCCCAAAATAGCTATTTAAAAAATCCACCAGGACAATGCTGAGAGAGTCTTCAAAAGTAGTAGAAATATGCTGTGAATGAAATATGCAGAATGTGACCCTGTGGACTTGGCCCTCATACATTTTAACATCATCAAGCAGGGACCGTTAGATCATCTAGCCTGACCTGTTGGGCATCACAAGCATAAGAGCTTATGGAGATGTAATAGCATAGTTTGTGCCTCCCTTTAATACACGCTGCCAACATTATATTTTCCTATGCAGACAGGCCTGAACAAATACTGCTTCTAAAGCTGTGCGTTCTGTATTGTAACTGACCCTGCTCCAGGGCACTATCAAGAAGAGCATCATTTCTTTTGGTGGCATGTTTTATCTACCACAAGCGTAGACATGATCGCTGTAGGAGCTCAGATCACTGCACTCCTACAGATTCCAGCACTCGATGGGTTCATGTTAACATTCTATTCTAGTAAAGACCAAAAGATTCTTGATTAGCTCTGGTAGAAAAGTGAGGGTATAAATACCCAGCTAGTAGATGCAACTCTCAAGTGGCTACTGCAGAAGATCAAGATAGTACATCGTGCCTAGAATCTAATAAATGACCACAAAAGTGAATATGCCCCCAAAGTGTTTCTTGGAATGCTGTTTTTGGTCTGCCTCTACATTAGATGGCAACTTGAATGCTAATCCTTAGGTTCCCCTCTCTTAGAATTCAGGCGTGATGACTGCAGTTTCTGGGGACCTATTTACATTGTCCTTTGGTACACAGCATCATGGATTTTGCTAGCAGGCTGGTCCCCTTGTCCAACATGGGGGTTCTCTTGAGTGATTATTTCTATTCTGTATGTACAGCATGTAATTTAATTAGGGGACAGAACAAAATACCACATGAGAATGGTAATTAACAGACACAGAATGAATTGCTAATGAATTATGAGAGAATGAGCTACAGAAAAAAAAAAGAAAAAGTTCTCTGAAGAGTGTGAGAGTAATTTCATAAATGAAATAATGCAAGAATTATGTGATGTTTGCAGACAAATCACACAAAAGAAAAAGGGTGAGTTTCTTAAATAAGTTATTTGTTGTGAATTATTTACACAGATCTAGTCAAGATCCATGAGGCCATGATAAACTAGCAAGCAACACAGTGGTGTTCAGAACTGCTGGGATCCCATGTGTTTCTGAAGATTTATGGCTGCTTCAAATGGGTTGTACTTCTCAATTTAGGAAGAATTTTTTTTAGATCATCTGTGGGGTGATGGATCCCCATGCACACTACAAATAAAAGAAATATCTAACTTGTTGGCAGTGAACTGCCAACATACATTATTTATGCATTGTTTTAATTAGATGCTAAACATTAACACATTGTACAAGATGTTTATATTACTGCCAACATTCCTGTTTGTTCTTTCCACTGATATTTGAATATTCAGGCTTTTTCTGGTATAATATTGGGATAAAATTCAGCACAGAACATCAAAGTAAGGCTCTTTGAATCATTTAGGATCTATGTAGGTCCCCATCTAGGCAAGTGCTTAAATGCATGACTAGTCTGAAGCCTTTCTTTCTTACCCTGCTTTCACAGCAAGCCTGTTGACTGGAAGTAGGTAAAGAAGGAAAAGGTAATTTTCA
This sequence comes from Alligator sinensis, assembly GCF_000455745.1. Lineage (NCBI taxonomy): Eukaryota > Metazoa > Chordata > Crocodylia > Alligatoridae > Alligator > Alligator sinensis. The sequence continues at coordinate 315,792 of NW_005842475.1, read as the reverse complement.
GAAAATGCCAGTGGAAGAAGAAGGAGCTAGTGGGAGAATCAACAGAATGGGTGGAAAGTGCCGAAGCCTGTGTCACTGCTAGCTTTTCCTCTGCCTGTACCTGTGTTGGCCACTGATCATTGAGGCTTTCAACCAGGTTCTTTTCTGGCTTTGTAAAGACTGCAGCCTGCATGTCCTTGCCAAAGACAGTCAGGTAGGGGAGTGTCAGGAGAGGCCAAGCCATGCAGCCCTATAGGTGGGAGTTTTGAGACAACTGGTTCCAACAGGAAGCAATGGGTGGTGTTGCTTGGAGACCCCTTCATGTGGAGCATGGGGGCATCCATCTGCTGGCATGACCTGTTGGCTCAGGAGGTCCATGGCCTGCCAGGAGCCCACATCACAGAAAGTTTACTGAGACTCATCTAGTCTTCTGACTACTAATGTATGCTGCTCATCCATGTGGGAACTAATGATACTGGCATAGGTGACCTTGAACAGATTTGGTCCCCTTGAAAATCTGGCTCAACAAGATGACAAGTACAGTTGGCAGAAAGACAGGGAAA
>NW_005842475.1:309350-315219 GCF_000455745.1 Alligator sinensis | reverse complement strand
CAAACAGCTTAGAACAGTAGTAGAATAGGCTAGGTATTAGAGAAGCTAGATAAGGGGCAGGCAAAATCGGGCCCATGGGCCAGATCTGGCCGGCAGTGGACTCCATTTCCCAGTAGCTCCTGCTTTGATGGCTGGAGCCGGTTTCCATGGAGACCCCAGAAACAGTCGTGCTATGATAACATGGGGCTGGGGTTTCCATGGAGACCGGCCTCAGCAGTGCTGGCAGGCAGCAGTGGCACCAGCCTCTTCCTGGTGAGGGGGCTGTGGGTAGACTGTGCTGCAGGCAGGAGTGGGGTGGGATCATCTGTTCCTGCCTGTGCAGAGCAGGCAGCAGCAGTGGTTGCGCCACTGGGAGGGGTGGCTATAGGGACTATGGGGAATTTTGGGGTGGCTATAGCCCCCCACAAGCCCTCCCTAGCTGGCAGGGCACGCAGCAGGGTACAGAGCTGGTCTGGAGCTGGGTTGGGATCTTGCAGTGGTGACAGCATGCTCCAGAGCCAGTGCAGAGCTGTGATCTGCAGCCTACATGCTCTAGGAAGAGGTGTGCAGGCAGCAGATCATTGCTTTGCCTCAGCTCTGGACTATGCTGTCACCACTTCATGGAGCTGGGGCAGAGTTGCAATCTGCTGCCTGCAAGTCCCTGCCTGAGGTGTGCAGGCTGCAGATCATTGCTCTGATCTGGCTCTGGACCACAGTGTCACTGCTGCAAAATCTCAGCCTGGATCTGGAGCAGCCCTACGCACTGCCACATGCCCTGCCAGTGCTGCTGGGGCTGGGCTCCATGGAAATCCTTGCCTTGCTCTATCACAGTGTGGCTGCTGCTGGGTGGGTTCTCCATAGAAACTGGTCGTGCAGGCAGGGGCTGCTGGGAAATGGAGTCTGGCCACCGGCCAGATCTGCCATTTGACCCCACCCCTGAGCTAAATGCTTTCAAGTTGGCAGGTCTGGATGGAATACACTTTAGGGCAGGGGTGGGCAACCCCCAGCACATGTGCCAGAGTGTGGCAAGGAAAAGCATTTTGCTTGGCACACGTCTCAGGCTTGATAGTGCGGGAGCCATGAGGGGCCTGATTCTTGTTGTGGCAGTGAAGTCCCAGCCCCTTCTCTGCTGTTCACCTCAAGGTGCATGCGCACCCACTGTCAAAAGCGAGCCAGGCCAGGGCTCCATGAACTGTGGTGCAGCTACTTGCAGCCTTCTTGCCACCTGTTGCAAGCTGCCTAGCCTCCATAGTGGGCAACAGAGACCTGGCCAGAGTCCAGAGGCCCTCAGGGGAGCACCTAGAAGAGAACAAAGGTGATCAGGAACAGCTAGCATGTATTCATCAGAACAAGTCATGTCTGACCAACCTGATTCCTTCCTATGATAAGGTGAAAGGCTCTGCGGATGCAGGGAGAGCAGTGGATATGATATACCTTGACTTTAGCAAGATTTTTGATGCTGTTTTAGAATCATAGAATCGAAGGACCAGAAGGGACCTGCAACATCATCAAGTCTAGTCCCTTGCCATGGGCAGGAAGTTGTTGGGCTCAAACAAGCTCAGGAAGGTGCGTATATAGCCTCATCTTGAACATCTCCAGTGATGGTGTCTGCACCACCTCTACTGGAAGCGTGTTCCAGATTCTGGTAACCCTTATAGAAAAAAAGTTTTTTCTCATGCCCAGCCCAAATTTTCCCTCTGTTAGCTTGTGCCCATTGGTTCTCATCCTCCCTTGAGGTGCCTTCCTGAAGAGTTGCTCCCCTAGATCTTGATGCTCACCCCTAATGTACTTGTAGGCAGCTATCAAGTCACCTCTGTCTTTTCTTACTCAAATTGAACAGACCCAGTTCCCAGAGTCTCTCCTCAGAGGGCCTACCCTCCAGGCCCCTAATCATATGGGTGGCTCTTCTTTGTACCCTCTCAAGCTTATCCACATCCTTCCTGAAGTGTGGTGGCCAGAACTGGACACAGTACTCCAGCTGCGGCCTTATCAGTGCCAAATAGACAAGGAGAAGCACCTCCCTGGATCTATTGGCAACACATTGGCTGATGCATGCCAGAGTTCTGTTTGCCCTGCTGAGAACTGCTGACAACCTCATTGCACTGTTGACTCATGTTCATCTTCCAGTTGACTGTGACCCCCAGATCTCATCAAGATGCTGTGCCTGCCAGTAGACTACCACATATCATGTTATGGTGAAGGTTCTTCATATCCAGATGAAGAGCCCTGCACTTCTCCCTGTTCAACCTCATCTGATTCTGTTCTGCCCATAAAACCAGTCTGTCAAGGTCGTCCTGTATCCTTACCCTATCCTCTGATGTGCCCGCATTTTCCCACAGCTTAGTATCATTGGCAAAATTAATCATTGAGCTTTCCACCCCTTCATCCAAGTCATTAATAAATATGTTAAAGAGCATGGGTCCAAGTACAGATCCCTGGGGAACACCATTAGAGATGGCCTTCCAGGATGAGGTCATCCCATCAGTTACAACTCTCTGGGGTTGGCCTCTAAGCCAGTTGTCTACAGTGAGGTGGGTGGACTGGTCTTGCAGAGTACCCTCCAATTTAGTTGAGAGAATCTCATGCAAAACAGAATCAAAGGCTTTACTGAAGTCCAAGTAAATGACATCAACCTCATGTCCCTTGTCCAGATGGTTAATTGCCTGGTCATAGAAGGACACCAGGTTTGTCAGGCATGATCTACCCTTGACAAAGCCATGCTGGTTACTTCTTAATACCCCACCAGTTGCCAGCTTGTAATTGATGGCCTCTCTAACAAATTTTTCAAATGTTTTCCAGGGATTGAAGTCAGACTGACTGATCTGTAGTTTGCAGGGTCATCCCTCTTCCCTTTTTTGAAGATAGGTACCATGTTGGCCCTCTTTCAGCCATACAGGGCCACTCCTGGGTTCCACAACTCTTTGAACAGCTTTGCCAGTGGCCTTGCTCTAAGCTCAGCCAGTTATTTCAGGGCTGTCAGATGCAGGTCATTTGACCCAGCAGACTTGAAAACGTCCAAGTGTTCTAAGAGATCCCTCACCTGTTTGGGACTGATTTCATGTAGTCTGTTATCTTCCTCATATTCCCCGAGCCTCTGTCTTCCATGAAATTCACATTAACATGGATATATAGTCTAGATGAAAATACTGTAAAGTGGATACTATGTTATCATCATGCTCAGCAAGTACTCCTCAGTGGCTAAGCATCTAGTTGGGAGGAAGTGTCAAGTGGGGATTCCTAGGGGTTTATCCTGGGTCCAGTATTGTTCAACATCTTTATTAATGATGGGATTGAGTTCAGGCTTAACAAATGTGTGGATGACACCAAGTTGTGTGGAGTTGCAGACACTGTGGAGGGCAGGGCTAAAATCCAGAATGACTCGAATAGACTAGAAAAATGGTCTGCAATCAATCAGATGAGATTCAAGAAGTTCAAATACAAAGTCCTGCACTTGGGGTGGAGTAACTGCATGCACAACTACAGACTGGGGAATGGCTGGCTAGGCTGCAGTACTGCAGAGATGGACCTCGGGATTACAGTGGACCATAAGCTGAATATGAGCCGACAGTATGGTTTTGTTGAGAAAGGCCAGTGGTATACTGGGTTGTATTAACAGGAGTGTCACTTGCAATCAAGGGAAGTGATTCTTCCACTTATTCAGCACTGGTGAGGCCTCACCTGGAGTGCTGTGTCGTTTTGGGTCCCACACTTTAAGAATGGTGTGGATAGATGGGAACAAGTCCAACAAAGAACAACAAAAATGATTAGGGGCCTGGGAAGCAAGACTTATGAGGAAAGGCTGAAAGAGTGAGGGCTGCTTAGTTTGGAGAAGAGAACATTGAGGGAGAGATTTGAGAACAGTTTGCAAATACCTGAAGGGCACCTACAGAGAAGATAGAGTTAGGATTTTCTCAGTGGCCATAGGGGAAAGGACTAAGAGCAATGGCTTCAAGCTGCAGCAGGGGAGTCAGGGACACTGATCAGGCAGACTAGCCTGGGCCTAGTGCTGTCAGAGACTCTGAGCAGGTAGGTCAGTCTGAGCCAAGAACCACAGCAGCCACACCTACAGCAAACCCCAGCTAATAAACTATATCCCAGTTTAGGAGCAGCAAGCATCCTGATTAGTAGAATTGTATGAAGCTTCAGTTGCTGATTTGATTTGGAGGAGATTCGGCCCAATTTGGCAGCCAAATCTCCAAATCCAAACTGAATTGGGAGACCAATTAAAAGGTCCAAATTGATTTGGAAAAGATTCAGAGATTTGGGCAGTCCCTGCTTGCTGCTGCAGGGAGCTGGACCTGGGCTCTGTGCCAGTAAGTAGCAGGCGGGGGGGAGGAGGTGAGGGAGTGGGGAGCGGAGCATGGGGGGGGGGACCCCTGCCAGGCCCCATCCCCTGCCTGCTCCCTCAGCCTCCTGAGCACCCCCCGCCTGCTTTCCTGGCCCTGTCAATTGCTGCTCCGCCTGGCCCCAGCATCCTGGCACTTAGAAAGAAAAAAAAAAAGCCCTGCATTCACCAGCTGCTGCAGCAGCTATTGGGGCCTCTGGGGGAACATGGCAGAGCCCCCCACACAGCATGGAGTAGTGGGGGGCAGCGGGGATCCCCTCCACCCAGCAGGAGCTGGTGAGTGTGGGGCTTTTTATTTTTTATTTTTAAAGTGCTGGGACACTGGGGCTGGGCAGGGCAGCCATTGATGGGACTGGGAGAGTGGGAGGGGGATGGAGCCTGTTTGATTCAGCTGATTCGGCAGCGGCCGTATTTCCAAATTGGATTCAGCCAAATTGATTTGGGAAGTGATTCGAATCACTGAATCGAATCACTGTTCCCCGAATCAGTTGAATCCAAATCCAAATGAATACTAGCTGCTTCACACAGGCCTACTGATTAGCTGCTGGGAGTACCACCCATCCATTTAGCACCAGCTGAGGCCCTGCATCTGCAGGCTAGTTAGCAGTTCTACTGTGGCAAGCCTCCTGGTTCCTGCACCCTGGTTCTCTTGCTTCTTGACCCTGGTTTTTGGCTTATTTCTGGACTTTCACTTTGAATTTTCCTGCAAATCTGTTTTCTGGCCCCTAACCCGGGTTTGGCTCTGTTTTTGGACTTTGCTCTGTGTATTGCCCTCTGGATCTTGAGCCTGGACTGCATTGTGGACTCTGCTTCTGGATGTCCCTCTGACTCCTGCCCTTTGACACAGCCCCAGCCCCTGCTTTCCCTCAGTGGCCTAGCCATTAGGCCAGAATGCTTATGACCTGGTTTCTTACAAGAGGAAGTTTAAGTTGGAAATTAGGAGGAACTTTCTGACAATGTGAGTTGGACAGATATTGGACATGCTTGTCTAAGAAGGGTTGGACTGATGCTTGTCTAAGAATGTATAGTTAGGGATGATTCTGTCTTGAGGAGCTAGCTGAACTAGATGATCTGGTGAAGTCCCTTCTGGCCCTATTTTCATGTGATCCTGTACAGCAGGGATGTCAAACATACAGTTAGTGAGCTGTTATCTAGATCCTGGTACTGCCCTTCTGACCTTGACTGGCTTGATGAGCAGGCCCTGGGTTGCATGCTGAACACAATAACACCTGCACAATAACATCTTTTTTGGCTGTTGCAAACACATGCCACACATAACACCTGCTCTAGCCAGTCCAAGACCTGTGCTCCACTTGGCATCTACAGTCACCACTTGCAGCACGGGTCCCAGACTGATTGGAGTAGGCACCGCATGTGACGCAGTCCCATACCAGCTGCCAGTTGCACTGCATGCAGCACAGATCCTGGAACAGATGGAACTTGTACTGTGGGTGGTGCACCAAATGCACTGTATGTCTCCTGGGTTTAGTGGTTATCCATAAATATGCATATTCATTGTGCGACCAAAATCTGTTTTTTAAATTT
>NW_005842475.1:297694-309319 GCF_000455745.1 Alligator sinensis | reverse complement strand
AACGACACTAAGATTTCAGTACAGCACTATCCAATTATTAACAGTTATTGTAAAACATTTGCATAATCATGTAAAGGTATATGGTGCTTTTCTTAACCCTGAGAACTTAGGTATGTGTTTATAATTGCCTTTCCTGACAAAATCCTCAAGGCAGGTATAGTTCAAAGAGAGATATTTTTTTAAAAGTGTTTAAGGAAGGCTGATTGAAATGTTTCTGGAAAAAGAAATGTGCTGATCTTAGCTTTAAAAAAGTCAGGGAGACAGGTATAAGGATCTTGGGCAAAGAATCGCAAATCCTCTGGAGTATAATTAATAAAGGCCTTGATGATTTGCTATGTCTCTAGTCTGACCTAGGTCTATTTAGTAAACGAGTATCAGAGGGCCTCAAATTGTGAGATGGAACATAAGGAGAATAAAGATCAGTTAAATAGGAAGGGCTATAACCATGAAGGACCTTGTAGGTTAAAAGCAAATTTTTTACATCATTTCAGGACTTTATGGGAAATCAGTGCAATGATTCACAAGAAATAGGTGAAATATGGTGACTAACGTTGCCTCAGCATTCTGAATCATTTAATTTTTTTTTCCCAGGACAAGTTCAGGAACACCATCTGGTGTAGGTGATAATCAGTGCATGAGGTGACAAAGGCATGAACAAGCAATGTCAGCAGGAGGAAGCAAGAATTTCAGTCAGGTAATATTTCTTAGGTGACAAAAAATATTTTCCTTCCCTGACTGTAGCATGGCTCTTACAACAGTTGGGATTTCAAGGTGACACAGAGTCTTTATTAGTCCATGCTGAGGCTGTAACTGGAAATTAGGTTAGGAGATGTCATCATGCCAGCCTTTGAATAGAGGTTGCCCAAACCAGCTTTAACTTCTGTATCAGATTAAAAAAAAAATGCTTCAAAAAAAGAGGAGATGACTATAATACTGGTAGAGCATTATGGAATAGTAGCAAAGAGCACCCCCCCAAATAGTTTCACTTAATTATGGTTTTCAGTTAAATCACTGCTTCTGTATCTTTCCGAACAAATGTGTTACACAAAAAAGCAGTAATTTGGAGGTGCTGCATTTCAAAAAAAAGTATCTACCTAGTTGACTGGTACCAACATAGCACATGTCTGTATGGTACAATGTGGTGAGGGGCACCTTATAAATGCCTAATGTACTGCTAGTAATAATCCATTTACCAGGGCACTGAACAATGAAATCAAAGCAAAATTTAAAGGTGTCTTCTGTATTTTACAGATGACTGTGTGCAGATCATATTTTCCTCATAGTTCATGTCTATAGGGGATATTCTGTTGGTGTTAGATCTGAATGTGCTTAGCTCCTTTCAACATCAGGCTTTTAATCATTAGCTTTTGCAACTTTGAATAACTTAAATGAATTGATAATGATACTATATGCTTCATCTGCATCTCCTGAAATGAGTTAAATTCTCATGATAAAACATCTTTAATTTTTTTCTTTCAAGATCTTTATAAGTCCATCCTTCTTATCTAGCCACAGTTTTGCATTGGTAAACAGTGGATGGGCTAGTAAAAAATGAGGTTCTCCACTGAAAAGAAACTCTGAAAAACAATGTAGTGTGAATGTTACATTTATTGCTTGAAAAAGTGATTTCCATACCAACGTGTTCATGTTATAGGTGAAAATATATTTCTTCTCACTGCCTGTCCTGGCAGTTTAACCTGGGATTTGAGCTGTGTAACTGACTGGAACGTGGTAAATCAATATTTTTATACTATTAAAGGAAGAAGAGAAACCTTTTCATTCTTTCTTAGAGAACAGTTTGCTCTAAGGGGCTAACGGGAGTGCAAAACAAACAATTTTTTTTTTTGTCAGAGGGAGATATAGATATGGTTCTGACTATTCAGTGGGAATACGCTTGTGGAGTACAGAAGGAGATGTTTTTACATGGTCACTTTTCAGAGTAACACCTGTAATTGTTACACCCGGACTTATCATTTTGTGTCAGATTGGTATTGTATTAGGCAGTGGTTTTATGCTTATGAACCAATCCAAAGCTCCAGAGATGTCTAATTTCTCCAGTTTCTTTCATCTGGCAGACAGAAGTTACAGAAGATTCTGTTTTGAAACATCTTCATCTGACCTTCATGAAATGAGGGGTCAGATTTTTCACCCAATTGACCATTTTGGAAGCTGTCTGCAGCTGTGCACTTGTGTTTGGTTACAGCTATAAACTGCTTTCTATGGCCAGATCAGGTAATAATTGTCACTTCTGTCTGTGTCCTCAGTAACAAATCATCTTTAGGGGTGTCAAAGAAGTAGGGAAGGAAGCAGAAGACCTGAAATACCATAAGGAAGTATTCTTGTAATAATTCAGACCAAACTTAATTGGGAAATGCCTTTTGAGGTATTTTCTTATGAATTTTATAGCCCTGTTATGTGTACTTTTGCAGAACTAATTTTGAAGGTTTCAGATACGGTTTAAAAATAAATTTTGCATGTTGAGCTGCCCTAGGCTTTTGGTATTTACTCATTCTGGCATTCCTATTGCTTGTTTGTTTTTTTTATATGGCACCAAGAATAAAATTCATGAAGAGTAAAATTCATTTTTTTATATAGTACCAAGAGTAAAATTCCTTCTCCAAGGCCTTTAGGACCTGTCTACACTATCTGGGCAGTGGCAGATCCCAGGATCTATAGCTGGGGGCTGGAGCTTCTGGGGAGTGCCATAGTGAAAAATGCCATGCTCAAGTACCTCATATTATGGTGTCCTTGTTACTTGGTTCAATTCCCGTGCTTTGGTCAAGAAGAAAGTTGTCAGAGATGCATCTAGCAAGCTATTGCATACATTAAAACACATCCTATGAAATATTTAATAGTTTTAACCAAAAATAAGTAAAAGGATGTCCAGTTAGGAACAAGTCAGTGGAAGATTGTAACAGAGAGCCTGAGGCTCCCTGTTCCTTTAGGAGAAGCAGTGCAGAGGGGAGCTCTGTAGGCTAGGCAGGGTGCAGCAGCCATAGGGTGCCGGGACAACAGACCAGTGAGGCCAATTGGAAGGCACATGCAGGCAGCCCAGGCAGTCTGCTGATGGGAAGGGCCATAGGAAGATATTACCCCAGAGCCTGAGCTAGCCAGGTAGTCTATCCCTGGCTGCCACAGGGTAAAGAGCTCCTGGCAGCAGGGCTCCTGAAGGGGCTGCAGTGCTGCACATGGACCCTTGGGGAGGCTAGAGGAGCTCACTAGGATATAGCCCAGGGCTGGGAGGCTATCCTAGCTGAGCACTGAGGGAAGGTTTACACTCTTAAAGGGGAAGGGGGCTCTTTCCCCTGTCAGTTACATTATAGCCCAGGGATTTATGTTTGTTATATTTAGATAGGCAGTTTGGGTTGAGTTGGGACTGTAGGGGCGGTACAGAGGTCCCATTAGTGCCCGAGGGGCACATGATTGCCCTGAGTCCTGCCGGGGCAGGCTCATGGCTTGAGCAACTGTTGAGCCTGGAGAGGGGCAGAGTGCAAAGCCACAGAGCCAGATAGGGGACAGAGGCCCAGCGCTCGAGGAGGGGCACAACTAGGCAGGAACCAGGGCCCCAGTGCCCAGTGCCTGGTGCCCAAAAGGGCCAAACCAGAACTAGTGCCTCAAAGCCAGGTCCAATACAGTTGGCCCACACTAGCAGGCCCAGATGAAAGTAAAGGGGTGGAGGCTGAGAAGGCCAAAGCCACAACAAGAGAGCAACATCACGGTAACAACCACAAGGCTTGGGACATGGTGTAGGGGAAGGTTGGAGCCATGCAATTAACCCCCAAAGCTTGAGGTGCCCTGCAGTGGCCCAGTTAGAGTGAGGCTGAGCGAGGGGCCTGTGGCCCAATGAGGACCAGTATGGTGTTGGGGAACCCTAGCAGGGGTTCAGTTGAACTGGGGCCATGCAAAGGCCAATGGGCAGCCTCCCTATTTATTATTATTACAGCTAGGTGAAGTGGGAAAGAAGTGAAGGTGCCCTAGGGGCAGAATGGGACATGGTTGTGGAGCCACCAGGGGGTGTTATGGCCGTCCCTGGGACCCCAACATGCCAAAGAGACATGATTATTTTGGAGGTGGTAGATTTGAAATCAGGTGGGGACCCATATAGAAGTAACCTTTGTGGTTGCCTTGCAGTCATTGTGCATTAACTGTGCCAAAATAAAGTGGCTGCATCCTGTACTAACCACAGGAAATGCTCCTTGTCCAGAATGCCTTTTCCAGTTGCAGAATGTCATAGGAGGGTGAGGACTTGAAGGTAATTAAAGGTCTGTGAAAGTATATTTCTACCAGTGGAATCACAGTTCCAGTGGTAGAAACACAAAGCGTACAAGCATTCAAGCAGTGTCTACTGACAGGTTCTGTAGAAGTCGCCTCCAGTAATGTCTCTACCAGTTGAACAAACACTTATACACTTAACTGATTGATAGAAGCTCCTGTGCTGTCCTCTGACATCCCAGTGGGCAGTGCTCTGGATGCCCCATCCCTTCCAAAGTGAGTCTATGATGCAGCTGGACTTCATTGCTCTGGCTGAGTCACAGAGCAGACCTCTCCCCCTATCAGCTTCAGGGTTCAGAAAGCCAAGTTCCTCTCCACAGTCCAAGGGCTGTGCAGCTCCAACCATCTCTGGGGAAAAAATGGTGATCCTGCCATTGAGCAGTGGGGCCAGCATTTAAAGCCTAGGGGCCAGGAACCCAGGTGTGGAAGCTGTCTCCACACCCTCTCCAAAATGGAGTCGCTAGTGTGAGGAGTGTGGTAGGGGTGAACTTCACCCTTGGCCCTCCCTACTCCAGTTCTCTTTGGGACCAGTCTGGCAGGGGAGGAGGGGTTAATGCTCCCTTTTTGCAGACTGGGGACTCTCCCCTTCCCCAGACCAGGGACTGCCTTGTCAGGGGAACTGGTTGGGCACTTTGCCTCCTCTTCCCTCCACTTCCTGGGGACTATGGGGATGGGCTTTTAGGTACCCTGCAAGGAAAATGCTCCTCCTATTCCTGCTGTGTAGCTCTTTAGAGCCCTGTGCCAGCAGCTGCACTCTTGGGGCTATAGGTGCTGCCTTTAAAGTGCTAAGACAGGGAGAGTATCCCCCCTTGCAGTGCACATTTAGTGCAGATTGTCTGCAGAGCATGCAGCGAGCTCCATGAATGCTTATACAGGGTTCTATTGTACAGTTTCCAACTGGTCAAACTAAACTGCTAAACTTCCACGAGTTCTTTGAATGCTTGTGTACACCCTAAGGCAGGCCTATTTCTTACATTTCCTCATTTGTCCCTAGGTGTGGAACAGTTGTGGGATCTGGCAAAAAGTCAAAGCTCTCATAATCATCTTCCAGCATCTGAGGTAACAGCAGAATACGCACTACTCTATTCTCTTCCCTGTCTTTGTTCTGGACCATGAACCAGAGCTGGGGTACAGTCCACCCAATTACCCCCTTCTAAAGTCCTTGCAATCTGAAAAATATTGGACGGAGAGTTCACTTGAGCAAGAATTAAATTGCTCAAACTTGGAAGATCAGACTCAATGTAAGGTGCACTGCATATGATAGAAAGTATAGCACGTATTGGCACATGCTATAATTCAGTGGTGCTCAATCTTTTTCCCTGGTGGGCCAGATGGGCAGTGCCTGGTTCGACTGCAGGCCAGATAGTAGTTCCAATCCAGTGCCCAGAGCCAGCATGGCAGACAGCATCTAGCTCTATGGAGGTGGGCAGGAGGCAGCCCAGCCTGAACCTGGTCCTGCACAGGGAGAATGGGGGCTTCATCTGGCTCTGCAAGGATGAGGAAGGGAGGAAAGTGAGCCAGCCTGGGAGTGAAGAGGGCACTGCTTGGTCCTGCAGGGAGGAGCAAAAGTGGCTCAGCCCGACTTGACCCAACCTGGCCCTGTGGGGAGAAGTGGGCATGGGCCAGCCTCGCAGAGAGAAGGGGTATGTCCTGGCTTGGGCCTGGGCCCACAGGGAAAAGGGGGCACGGTCTGGTCCCATGTGGAAAAGGGGGCATGGCCTGGCCCCACCCCAGCCCATGGGGAAAGAAGTTCAGTTGTAAGTAAAAAGTTGTTAGGTTACCTGTAGAAACAATTTCTTGGGTTGGAAATCCTGTTTGACTGCAGCAATGGTTTTATACCATGTTGCCTCCCACTCCAAGGTCCCCTACTCATCCCTATACTCTGATGCTCCTTACCGAACCCCACATCAGACCTGCCCGCTTGCCCCTCCTGGCCGTACAATCAAGGAAGTTCTGCTGTTTGCCTACTTGTAAGCCGGAAGTGTTACAGACAGATGATTGGACTCAGCAGCAGTAGCAGCACATAGCTGGGAGAGGCTATGGAGACTCCTGTGGCTACAAACCCCTGAAATAATACTTTCTGTGGATGCAGTGCTCCCATTTAAACAACAGGTGGTGCACCTATGTTCTTTCTATCCATCAAGCTCACTGTTTCTTACCATATTTTTTAACAGATGGTTCAATTTTTTATGGACTTTACAGACAATCATTTTTAGCCTATTTTTCTGAGGACTGTCCATAAATTTATGGACAGTTGACAATCCAACTGCTGGTTAGGGAGCAAAGGCTCACTACTCCAGACATTTGCACATGCTTCTTTGGGTCTGGACATGAAAAATAAAAGCACAGCAGACACCAAGCAATTTAACTGTGTCTTATTTTTTATATACGTTTTTGGTATTTATTTAAAAAATATGGGTCTTGGGCAATGCCTGAGAGATAAAGAGGGAAAAATTCTTCTGCTTACTCACTTTGTTCTGCTTGTGTAGGAGTGCTAGTGTAGTATACAGTGCTGAAACCTTATAATTGATTTTGGACATTAACACCTTTGAACTGCTCAGATAATGACAGGCAAAAATGAATGTTATACATATCATAAAGTGGGCCTATGTGGAAAAAGCCAGCAAAATTCTTTGATAAAGGAATTCCATACATCTTAATAGTTTAACACTAGACAAATTTAAAGTGCACTTTTAATCAAGACAAATTTATAATATTGTACTGGTCTGATGTGGTGATGTAAATGTTACATTATAAATGAATGATGTATAAAATGAATTATAAATGAATTTATCTATATTAATTTATAAAGAATGTATATAGCAAGGTGCAGCCAGAAAAGGAAGAGGCTCTTGTACCCTTTTATTTTTAGGAGCTTTTCAGTTTTCCCAGGAGTAGTGAAGTCTGTAAAGCACTCTAATCACATACGACTGCTTCACTGGAGATTTACCAAAAGAGGCTGGATAGGTATTTGTCTGGAATGGTTTAGGAATAGCGTGCCCTGCATTTCTGCAGGCGGTTGGAACAGATGACCCTTGAGATTCTTTCCAATCATATGATTATATTACTATAAAATGCTGAGTATGAACTTCTCCAGAACTGTTCAAATGCTTAGCAGGTAGGTTAATGCTCATTTCTCTGCTGCCTAAATACAAACCATAATAAAGGTTCACATACATATTCACAGACTATAATCTGTGGGACAGGCCACAAAATGCTTGCTAGTAGGCAAGGAACTGGATGTCCACTCTCCTCCTTTGCAGTGAATACAAAAGAGGCAGAAAACGTAGGAATCCGCAGACCACTATATTGTAAATTTTAAGAAACTAACAGTTCAGTACCCAAATATCAAGTTAAATGTCTTGTAAGTCATATAGTGATTGTTGTGTGAAAACTTTGCATCATAAAATTGTCATGGTCTGAAGACCCAGGGATGATGACTAGCCCTCTTAAGCAGAAATTAGCTCACTTTTCTCACATAAACTGGCAGAAAGTTTAACCTATGTCTATGTCTAATAATTTTTCAAAGGTGTTTTATTTATATATATATATACATATACATATACGTATACGTGTGTGTGTTTGTACACATACACACGCACACACATAAATACCTTTGAAAAATTATATATATCTGTATAATTTTTCAAAGGTATTTATGTGTGTGCATGTGTATACACACACACATGCACACACACATAAATACCTTTGAAAAACTACTCTCCAAAGGGCAGACCAGTTTAGGGGGAGCTGGGATCATGATCCTGGGCTCCTCCTGTACCTGGGATTGACAGTCAGCTGATTGTTGGCCCAGACCCCAGACAGCCCTGGAGTCTGAAAAAAATTGCAGTTTTTTATGTCCCTTGACACTGGCAGCATCTATACACGTGCTCTGGGGTGAAGTGGGACACTTTAATTAGAGTGCATCACATGTATTCAGTGTCTTGTGCTTCAAAATGGTGGTGGGGGTGCTTTAAGCTCATTAGTATCAGTGCCCCCATGCTTCAAAATGGTGGTGGGGGGGCTTTAAGCTCATTGAGGACCCCTGGTCAAAGCACCCTTGTCATCATTTTGAAATGTGGGGACACTGAATACATGTGATGAAGAGGCTGATTGAGCACGCTAATTAGTACACTCCAGCAGACTCACAGCTGACTCGATTAATTGAGTGTGCTTCGATATGTGCTTATTAGCACATGTCAAAGCTGAGCTCCATGATGTGTATAGGTGTCCTGGAAGGCTGGGATTATGGAGTCTCTGCATGACTTTAGGTCGCAGTGTGTCAGGACCTTTAAAAACTATATGTGCAGCCCATTTTTAGCATCAGGAGTGGGGCTGTCCTGGATATCCTGATGCTGACCCTTGTCCCAGTGCTGATGTTAACAATCATCTGTTTGTGAGCATTGGGTTGAGGGGTGCTACATGTTCAATTTATGGTGCCAGACAAACAAGCCACAAAGATGTGTCATATATTTTGTGGAATATTATTGTGGCTGGTTTGCCACTTTATGGCTCCATAAATCAGCTGAACATGTAGCCCTGTAACTGTTTATGGTTCAACTAATGTGTTAATCACACTATACATTTAATGTGCATCAGGGGCCTTAGGAAGAGACTTGGGTACCCAGACCAGTAAAATGACTAATGGAACTAAATGATGAACAAAAGCTCCCAAAGCTGGATCTCTCATGACTGAATCCAATACTATTAACAATTGAAAGATCCAGATATTTTTATAATTGATATTCATATAATAGTATATTTATATTAGAGTCCCTGATGGGGATAATGTCGATAACAGCTCTTTTCTAATTATTATTGCATGTTATTCTGTCCACTGTTTGCTGTTCCCTTTTTTGCTATAAGATAGGGTCTGATACAAGAGGCAATGAGGAAGAAAGGAACCTTTAGGCATTGGTCAATCATACAATGACTATGAGCTGCTGCTGTGGTATGGCCATCAAAAAGGCTAAGGGAAATCTAGTGTTTATTAGATTATATGTTTTTGGTAGAGACAGGGCAGTATTAGTAACATTGTACAAGCCAATAATCCTCGTTGACAACCCCTTGATTTGAGGTTAATCACTACTGTGGCTCATTGATGCGTCTTGAGGTGACTTAAGGGTGGAGACAGAAGTACAGCTCCCAGCTGTAACTCAGATCATTTCATGCAAAGCGTTTTGAGTTATAGTATTACCCCAGACCAAACAGAAATTCACTGTTGGTTCAGGGGCAAGAGGAATCTACCTGTGGGCTGGGGGCCTGCAGCCAGGTTCCCATAGCAATGGCCACGGCTCTTTGCTAGTACTCACTGTTTTCAGCATGGGGGGGGGGAAGTAGTGGAGGGAGCTCATTCTTTTCAGCATGGGGGGGGGGAAGTAGTGGAGGGGGCTCAGTCCTGGGGTCCCTCACCCCTCTCTGAAGAGGGGGGGAGACTTTAATACACCCACTCGTCCCTCAGGGGAGGTGGGTACGGGGCTGAAAAAAAACCAGCCTGAGTTTCCTCTGCTTCCTTTCCCTGCTTCCATTCTGAAAACAGTGACAGGCTGGCAGCTCTGCAGATAAAAGTTACAGAAGAGACTACATTTTGAAACATATTTATCTGATACCTCATGGAATGAGGGGTCAGATTTTCATTTGATCAGCCATTTTTTATGCTGTCTGCAGCTGTGCACTTGTTTGGTCACAGCTATAAACTGCTTTCTGTGGCCAGATCAAGTGCAAATTGTCATTTCTATCTGTGCCCTAAAAGAGTCCAATGCTTGAGCCTCAGATCTTCCTGCAGGGGAGAGTAGGCTGCAGGTTAGGATTCTTTTCCTTCCTAAATGGTAAGATCCATTTAAAATATTGTGCTCAGTCTAGTCACCTAAGTTAAAAAAAATATTAATTTAAAGTGGAATCAGTACAAAAGAAGGGTGGATGAATAAGGGAATAGAGAATGAAGGGAGATTAGAGCAGCCTCACTTTTTTACTTTAACAAAATGAAAGTTGAAAGGGGATATAAATACTTTTTATAAATATGTTTGTGGGATGAATCCAGGAGGAAGAAAAAAATATTTGAGGTTAAGAACAGCGCTATACCAAATAGTTACAAAGTAGTCACAAAATAGATTAGGCTAGAAATTAGAGGAGGGTGTCTCCTTGTCAGAGCAGTGGAGTTTTGGAATGCTTTTCCAAGGAAAGTAGGGGAGACAGCATATTTGAATTTATTCAAGATAGAGCTTGACAAGTTTGTGGAAGGGATAGAATGACAGGTTTGAGTTGTTCTTGGAGCAATAATCAGTCAATGTAATAGAGAGAGTCCCGTGTTTGGTAGTCCCAGAATAAGGTTGTAAGAACTCTTGTTAATAAGGGGGCAAAAGTAGACCTCTCACTGACACTGTGTGGTACCTTTCTCAGTGAGTATTCTCATTTACTTCAAAAGGAAAGTGCAGTAGAAGGTTGGAAGAATCTGGTCCTAAGAAAAAGTAGAGACAATATGACACTTTTAGCAAAGAATGAACACAGTGAATAGAAAACCAGGTAAAACCTGATCTATTCCCATAGTGAGACCTTCCATCACTAATATTAAAACATTAAGCACTCAGAAGTGCTTCATCAGAAGACGTCGAGTGGGTAAGGTAACTAGTAGGGTGAAAGTACTAGACTTTAGGAAAGCTGATTTAAATGAACTCAGACGATTAGTCAAGGACGCACTGCAGAGTAGGAGTTTTGGAATGATGGGAGCCCAAGAAGGGTGGCTGTGCCTTAAGGAAACGATCCTTCAGGCACAAAGCGAGACGATCCCCATGCGGGGTAAAAGAGGGAAAGGGGCCAGGAGGCTTCCTTGGCTGACCGCAGAAATCCAGGGCAGCCTAAGGGCCAAAAGGGGAGCACATAAAAAGTGGAAACAGGGAGAGATCACCAAAGACGAATATACCTCCTCTGCTCGTGCTTGTAGGGAGGCAGTTAGACGGGCCAAAGCTACCATAGAGCTGAGGATGGCATCCCAAGTAAAGGACAACAAGAAATTGTTTTTTAGATATATAGGGAGTAAAAGGAAGGCCCAGGGAGGAATAGGACCCCTGCTAAATGGGCAGAAACAATTGGTGGCAGACAGGGTGGACAAGGCTGAACTCCTCAACGAGTTCTTTGCCTCAGTGTTCCTAAGTGAGGGGCACGACAAGTCTCTCACTGGGGTTGTAGAAAGGCAGCAGCAAGGCACCAGACTTCCATGCGTAGACCCTGAGATGGTGCAGAGGCACTTGGAAGAACTGGATGCCTTTAAGTCAGCAGGCCCGGATGAGCTCCATCCAAGGGTCCTGAAGGCACTGGCTGACATCATTGCAGAGCCACTGGCAGGAATATTTGAAC
>NW_005842475.1:279112-297265 GCF_000455745.1 Alligator sinensis | reverse complement strand
CCGCAGGGCTCGGTCCTTGGACTGATACTCTTTAATGTCTTCATCAGTGACTTGGACGAGGGAGTGAAGTGTACTCTGTCCAAGTTTGCGGATGACACAAAGCTATGGGGAGAAGTGGACATGCCGGAGGGCAGGGAACAGCTGCAAGCAGACCTGGCCAGGTTGGACAAGTGGGCAGAAAACAACAGAATGCAGTTCAACAAGGAGAAATGCAAAGTGCTGCACCTAGGGAGGAAAAATGTCCAGCACACCTACAGCCTAGGGAATGACCTGCTGGGTGGCACGGAAGTGGAAAGGGATCTTGGAGTTCTAGTGGACTCTAAGATGAACATGAATCGGCAGTGTGACGAAGCCATCAGAAAAGCCAATGGCACTTTATCGTGCATCAGCAGATGCATGACGAATAGGTCCAAGGAGGTGATACTTCCCCTCTATTGGGCACTGGTCAGACCGCAGTTGGAGTACAGCATGCAATTCTGGGCGCTGCAATTCAAGAGGGATGCAGATAACCTGGAGAGGGTCCAGAGAAGGGCCACTTGTATGGTTAAGGGTCTGCAGACCAAGCCCTACAAGGAGAGACTAGAGAAACTGGACTTTTTCAGCCTCCGCAAGAGAAGGTTGAGAGGTGACCTTGTGGCTGCCTATAAGTTCATCACGGGGGCACAGAAGGGAATTGGTGAGTATATATTCACCAAGGCGCTCCCGGGGGTTACAAGAAATAATGGCCACAAGCTAGCAGAGAGCAGATTTAGACTGGACATTAGGAAGAACTTCTTCACAGTTCGAGTGGCCAAGGACTGGAACGGGCTCCCAAGGGAGGTGGTGCTCTCCCCTACCCTGGGGGTCTTCAAGAGGAGGTTAGATAAGCATCTAGCTGGGGTCATCTAGACCCCCTGCCTATGCAGGGGGTCGGACTTGATGATCTATTGAGGTCCCTTCCGACCCTAACATCTATGAATCTATAAGTGAGGAAACTCCAGAGGTGTTACCTGTATAATCTTAATTTAGCCTCCTCATGTGTATGCATTACGATACAGTCTTTAATTATACAGTCACCTATTTTTTTATTGGGTCCCTGTGTTGCCCTATGGGGTCAGGCCAATGCTCAGGATCTCAATATCGCACTGTTAGACAGGAGGGTGTGGTGTACAATTGCACATGCACACACTCAAAAATCAATTAGGTGCATACACACTTTCTAGGTGCGTACACCCCCATCAGGCATGCACACACACACTACCAACTCAGGCATATACACATCCAAAATTACCAGCTTAGGCACATGCACACCTATCACCAAGTCAAGCACCTACACACCATACACACCAAAAGTTAGACAAAAATCCGTTGTCAATACCCACACACTCATTACACATGCACAGATTACTAATTTGTATATCATGTACACAATGATATATACACAGGCACACACACACACACCGGTACACACACATACAACCCACCTACATATACACACAGGTAAGTTCCTAACTTGGATGGTACGGTGTGTGTATGTGTGCTCTTGGGGTACCTGGGATACTTAGGGGAAAGTTAAGGTGAGAGAGAGAGGTAAAGTGTAAGGAGTGAAAGTTTCTGGAACCAGGATTAGAACCGGTGGACTAGAGAGAAGCTGGCAGAGGAACTGAGGCCTGGGGTTACTTAAGGTCAAGTGGCCCGGAGGGTACTTGGGCTCACCTGGTGCCAGGGTGGAAGCAAGGGAAAAAGCCCAGTGGCAAGGAGAAAACAGCCAGGAGACAGAGGCAGAAAGCTGGGAGGTCAGGGGAAAAGGCAGTTGGGACAAGGCAATAACAGTGGCAGAGATCAGGAGAAAAGGCAGTGGAGACAAGGCAATAGAAATGGCAGACATCCGGGGAAAAGGCAATAACAGTGGCAGAGATCATGGGAAAAGGCAGTGGGGATGAGACAGTGACAAAGAAACAGGGGTTTGCAGGTAGAGAGGAGGTCAGGATAGCTGGAGCCACAGGAGCTGGTACAAGTGTTGGTGGTAGTAGTGAGCCAGAAGCAGGAGAGGGAGAAATGAGACAGAAGTTAGAGGGGCGAGAAGCAGAGATTGGAGCAGGGCCGGAACCATAGTAAAGCAGAACCCAACTCAGGGTCCAAAGAACAGTTTTATTAAATGAACACTGTACTGTATAGCTTGGTTCCTATACACACACATCCACCCACCAGCACTGACAATGGCAGCAGGAGAAAGAGACTTAGTGGAAGGGTTGGAGTCCAGGTGGGGAAAAGAAACAGAGTCCAAGTTCTTGGTTGAAGAGGGGGTGGGGTGATAGCTACAGCCTTTCCAGGCTAGAAAGGGCTCTTTGTCCAGTGGGTGTTGTCCAGAGGGGGGTCACCAGCAGGGCCTCTGGATGGATAGGTGGTGTGGCATGGTGCTGGTCCAGATGGAGATGGCATCCCAAGGAGTCAGTCTTCACTACCCCTTTTTATGGGGCAGACTACCTCTGATCTCCTATTGGGAGGGCCTGTCCAGGCAAGGTCAGTCCTGTTCCAGAGAGTTCCAGGTGTTCTTACTGAGCATGTACAGCTTGGCACAATGGAGGGGTTGCCTCATCTTTTGTTTCTTGAATGATGAGGGTGGTTCCAAGGGCTGGGTCGTTGCTCCAGGTATTGGTTTTGATGGTTTGGTCATTCAGAGGGAGCTATTTTTAGACCTACTGCCATTGTCTCTCAAGCACCCTCATTCATCCCCATTCATTCAGGAACCAAGTTACACAGGAGGGGTAGGTATGAGTCACAGGTTACACAACAGAGCATAGGGACAAGATGAAGACTTGACAAACAACATGGAAACTTGACATGAGTTATGCTAACTTGCACATGTAGGCCTAAATCATATAGTATCAGTAAAACAGTACTATAGAACAGTAAAAATCAATATAAGCATAATAATTATACAATATAAAGAAGGAGAAAAAACAAAACAAATACAACTTGCTACCAAAATAAAATGCTGAAGCTTATTCTATGTCTTAGCTCACTTTTACTTATCTATAGGGAATAGAGAGGGAGAGAAAAAGTCAGAAATGGTTGGGGAAGGGGAGGGAATGCATTTCTAAATACTCCCCCCCCCTCCCCCCCCCCAAACTGGGGGTTTTGCTACACCTGTCTCTGTCAGTGCACAGGGCAGATGGCATGAGCAGCTTTGTATACTTTTGTGCCTGTCATTGTATGGCCCCATGTCTTATTTACTACATACTGTTCAAACTGGGCTCTGGGATTCAAAAATTGATTAGTTCAATAGCTCAACATCCAATTACTTACTAGTTTTGGGAGCCCTATTTGGATACCTGTGGGAAAATGTTATGGAATATTTAAAAAATGTATTATAATACATTTACATGCCAGAGCATAGGCGACCTTAATTCTGTCATTCCCCAAACTTTTGAGTGTTTGACTTCTGGTGCACTTCATTATGGTCATTTACTGTAGTTTTTTAAAGCAATTTGAAATAGTGTTGCATGAGAGTTAGGACAGTTAGCACAGTTTCTCATCCGCCCCGTTGCCAGAGCTCTGGCACTGTGATAATTAAGAGCTGGCTGAAAATTATCTGACAGAGACATTGAAATTAGTTAAAAGTAAAACATTTTTGTGATAATATGTTGATTCTGATGATTTTTTGAGGGTTGAACAAAGACTAGTGTTTCAATAACATTAAAAAGCTCTATTTTGACTTTTTGATAATAGAACCTTTTGATTTTCAATTTTGAAATAACTGTACTTCTTACTTAGTATATGATAAAATAAAAAAGTAAACAGTGAAACTCAGAATTCAATTCCTTTTTCGTTTGCATTCAAAAGTGTGTCTACCTTTATCCCAACAATACAGCTGGTCCAATAAAACATATTCCCTTAAGAAATCCTTGTCTCTTGCATAATTCCTGTACCCTCATGACTGTGACATCACTCTAACATTACCATTTCAGTGCAAAGACAAGAATATTACAGGAATGCATTTATCACTTAGAATGGTAAGTTGCTGTGCAATGTGTTATTTTTTCTCTCTTTCAGTTAAGAAGACCTTATGCATTTTACAACTACATTCAAATGATCTTACCAAAGGTCTAGTTATCTTTTTTTTTCATAAAAAGAGGACAGATTTGGCTGTTTTAAATTTTTAGGCCTGGTTCTCTCCTCTTTGTCTCAAGAGTGCCTCCCCACACCTTCAAGTGTTCTTTACTTGCCTCCTGGAAATTCAGACCACAAATATATTATCCAAGCTCCTTTTCATTTATGATTTTTTTAAAATATAAAAATCAGGTCCTGTAACCAGGGAATAGAAATAAAACCATGTGACTTAGGTGACCAGTCAAGACATTTGTAGGAATTATGAATATGAGATACCCAAATGAACAATTATAGCATAAATTTATCAAGGAACCTCTACGCCAAATTGATTTAGTTGTGAACAAACCATTCTTACAAAAAAATCAAGCTTCTAACATATCAACGATTGTGGCTGGTTCTACAAACAATAATTTAAGAATAAAGTTAGTGGGAAAGTAGTTTGAAGCTAGTAGTTTGATCAGCTGCAATGCTAGTGTTGATTGGAATGACATTTTGGCAGATGAGCTCTCCATACTGTCTAATCCTGCTTTTTGTGGTACACAAGATAATTTACAATGATAGTATGCAATGGCTAATCATTATTCATGAAACACTTTGGAAAAGAAACCATGGCATGTTTTCAAATATTTTACAAATTGGCATTTTTCATGGGAGTATCAATAATACCCTGAGTGGTTATATGACATCATATTTTTCTTGTTAAAATTGACGGTCCTTTTTGTACTTTTATTAGTTGCCAGATTTACTTTATGTAATCATATTACGGAGGCATTTAAATGAATACTGTTGGAAACTAATAAGTTTTCTGTATAGGTCCTGGCAGAGAATATAAGAAAGGTTTAGGATTCATGGGCAGTATGTTAAAGCATTTGCATTACCACAAATCTTCTTATAAGCATTCATTGATTTTAAGGTGAGTATACAGTTATGATCCCCTAACCTGATTTTGACCATAACACTCACGATAGAAACACATAATTCCTGCATCAAGTCCATAACTTCTGATTGAACCAAAGCATCTCTTTAAGACAGACAATCAGTCATGATTTAAAGAATTCAGCATTTCCTTCCAATGGTTTATTACCTTTGTGGTTAAAAATTTTGTTTCTAAGCTGAATATGCCAAATTTCAGATTCTAGACATTAGATTGTGCTATGATTTTTACCTCTTTAGTTTCTTCTCCCCATGTAGTACTCAAAGTCTGTGATTTGAGTCACCTCTTAAACTTCTTTGGATAAACTGTATAGATTGACCTTTTTAGTTTTGCAGTACAACATAGGTTTTCTAAACACTGCATTATGCTTGTGGCTCTGTTCTGATGCTCTTCCAATTTGTCCATATCCTTTTTAAAGTTTAGGCACTAGAAATAGACCCAGGATTTCTCATTAATGTTGCATATAGTGGTAATGTTGCCTCTACTTTTATCCAGTGTTCACATGATGCTGATGGGGATGAAGAATTGGTAGGTATTACTTAATATCTAGGAGCTACTGTCAAGAAGAGGGAGATCCTGTAAAAAACACACAGTAATGGTATATGGTTCTTGTTCCAAAGAGCTTATAATCAACTTTGGTATAGTTTGTTGTTTTAAGTAGCGATGCCTCACTGTGAACAGGCATTAAAATAGTCACCCTGGAATGGGGGAGCCTTTTGGTTCCAGTTAGATGCATTAATCCCAGTCCATTACATGATGAGAATAAAAACTATGCTAGAATTTGCACAGTCATAGTACAGTTTCTCTTGCCTTCATAGTTGTACTCATGGTTGAACTCTAATAAAAGAGAGAGAGAGAGAGAAACTGCTGAGCTAGAGTGATTTATACTAATCTGGAACCTGGCATGCTGTTTTTTGCACTTATAATTAAAATAGTGGGATGCTAATGGTTAGCATACTTAATAAAGAGTGAAGCATGGAATACTTGTATATGTATCCTATAGCATAGGTTTACTTCCTCCTTTTAAGGCACATCCCTATAACAAAGGTTAATGGAAAGATTTCACTGAGTGTTTCATTGAGTTGCAGGCTCTGGAGGAATGTCTGATGAGGTGGGAGCTTACTGCCCTTTTGCATCGCAGGGTGTGTAGTCCTTACTGTGCTGGATCAGCTCGATGAGATGAAAGAAAGTGGGAGGACCGTGATTCCATCCTTACACACTGTTCCCTTTGGAGGAACCGGCATTTTTGGGGGAGGATTAACCTAGGATATGATACAAAGGCCATGGAAGTGAATGAGTCTTTTCACTGATTTCAATGGACTTTGAATCAGGCCCTTTGTGAAATTTCTGTACTTCTTGGTTGTGATGTGGGTGGCTGCTGAGCAAAAATGCAGATGAGGAAAATATTCTTTGTGTTCTTTCTATCTTGTATTTCTTTACATAGGATCAAGACCAAATCTGGTCCTAGATCTGTCCCTCACTGCTGGTCCCTCACTGCAATTTATCTTCAAATCAGTACTGCATATAGTATTTCCTATTCCACTTTTCCTCAGGCAAGGATTTCTTATGATGATATCTTTTATTGGACCACTGTATAGTTAGGATAATTTTAGACAAGCTTCCAAATGCAAGACATTTTGGATTTAAAAGCTTGCCTAACTTTAGACCAATTATGTAGCTGGGATAATAAAGGATTTCACCCTAAGAAGTCCCTGCCTCTCATATAATTTCTGGACCATCTTGGCTACAAAATCACTCTTACACTACTTTTCCTCAGTTAATGGACAGCAGATTTTTTTATGAATTAGTCTCAAGAGTTAGGCTAGCTTTTTTTAAAATGAGTTTAAAATCATACATGGCGAAGCTAAATGCGAGCAGTAAAGTACCAGCACACTAAATGTAGCCTGCCATGGCTAATGTAATGCAGGGAAGAGTTTAAGGTCATTGCTTTTGGAATGTAACATATGGCAATGCAGTCTGTTTGTCACTAGGCTTTCTGAATTACACTTGTCTTGATAGATGGGTGATTTTTAGCTTCTAGGTTATTAAAATATTATGAATTTTTTTTTTTTTTTTTGGTTGTTCTCCCGCCCTGGCGGGGGGTCGGGCTAGAAGATCTATTAGGTCCCTTCCGACCCGAAAACTATGAAACTATGAATTTTTTCACTGAAGAGGGATGCTGTATAAATATGCTATTAAGTGATGGTTGGCTATTGAACAAGCACAATATTGAAAAGAGAGTATATAATTACAGTAATTACAGAATATACTAAAATATAAACATTGAATACACCCCCACCCTTTTCACTCTTTATTTAGCTTGCAATTATCATGCCATCATTTATAGTTGGGCAAAATTTATTGTAAGATTTTATGACTTTATCATAGTATAAATCTTTCTTTGTATTCTATTTAAAAACTACTGAACACCCTAGGTCAGATCTTCAGCTGATGTGACTCTGCATAGCTTTGTTGGTATCACTGGAGATGAACCAATGTTCACTAGCAGAGGATCTGGTCTTGGATGTTTTGTCCTGCAGCTTTATGATATAATGCAGACATTGTTTATGTTTTTTAAATCTGGCCTCAGGCAGCCTGTTTCAATCTCCATACTTTATGCACTGTACAGTGCTTAAAACACAAACCACAGAACCCTGAATTCAATTCTTTGCTGAAGTAAAGGATTGTACTTCCACTGACTTAAATCTAACTGTACCCATTTATCCCATGGAGGCATCTTGTCCACTGTATTTCAGTAAAACAGAACACAGCCTCCATTTTCACATTTTACAAGTGCTATACAGTCAGGTTCAGGACCCAGGATACAAGTAACATTTCTGTTATTGTGCTAGACAGCTGGGACAGTTGGAGATGCATAAATTAATCCAAATCAGTTCATTGAAATAAGTGTTTGTTGTATCCCCAGGAGTCAGACACCTGTAGCATTTGAATGAATACCAAATGCATAATAAAGATGTAGCAATTGAAAATATACTTCAAGACTTCCATGTATCAGATCTGTTTATGTGGAAAGCAGTAGAAATGATGTGGTTCATCGTGATACATTGAGTTTCTTTTATAAGTGATCTCACTGTTTTCTGTGATCAAACTTATGGCAAAAATGAGAACAAGACTTGTTATTAATAAAATCCAGGTGAAATGTAATTAGCAGGGATTTGCAAATGCTGTTTAGAAATGCAGCGGAAAGTAGGAATGCCTGAACTCTGCATATACCCAAAAGGATATTGTTCTCATGAGGAGAAATTGTCTGCAAAACAGTTAACACCCATAGCATTTCCTGTTTAAAACAGAAATAATAGCTATGTTTAGAAAATGTATAATTTATGCAGAATCCAGTGTAAATAAGCAGATGGCAAACAACGCATAGATTCTGTACATCTTGTCATTCGAGTCTGTTGATCCTACATTTTGGCTGCCAGGGAATGCCAATGGTAGCATAAATATGTCATTGATAATTTGTCAGTTTGCCCTACTAATGACAGAAACTGTGACTATCAAAAATAATTAAAAAGATATCCTGAATAGTATTTTTCAATTAGGCACTTCTTAAAGGAGTCACCTTTTATAGTCAACAAATATAGCACTGGTGGGGAAACATTCTAAGTAATATTTTATTGGAAACCTCAATGAATGGGAATATAGCCTAGGTAGGGTAAGTGTACTGTGTGCAAATGCATTTTTGTTATTTTCTCCATTCAGCCCCTTGATTACCAGAATGAGACTTGGACTTTCAAAACAATTTAGGAAGTTCCATTGGTATCTGCTTTTCATGGCCTAAAATTCTAAACTTTTAGCATTTTTATTAGATTAAACAAAGAAGCTTTGTATCCTTTAAAAAAATTTGAAGTGCTCCAGTTTTCTTTTCTTCTTGTAAATGAAATCTCTCACAATGAGATGCATAAGACCAAGTTCACCTCTGATATAGCTCCATTGGTTTCAATTTGGCCTGCTTGTTATTTCATGCTTAGGGGCTGTAGAATGAATCAGAAAGTAGGTGGGGGAGAAGGGAAGGAAGGAAGAGGAACTGTGTTCACAGCATAGTGCAGAGTTAAAGTTCGCAAAGTCACCTTGTTGTAATGAAGATTCTGAAAACATTTTACTTGATTTAGTCTATGACCATTTTGGCAACTCTGAACTATCCAATTTAACTTTGTTACATTTTGTGAAAGAGAACTTCAATATAGCTTCTGCTTGGAGAAGACTAGCAAACAAAGTTTCTTTCCATTTTATTTATAGGTCTGATTATAACTTTAAGCACACCAAACTTAACTAAACAAAGTAATTTACTGAAGTAGGAAGAATGCACCCAGACTGCAAATAAATGTACTTAGCAGGATATTTGTATCTTGCATCAGAAACATCAGCGTGAAATATCGCTCCATTGCTTCTATGAGAGGGAAGTTTGCCTTTTTTTGCTTTATTTAACTATTAGATTTTATTGGGTGCAGTATTATATTCTGACAGCTCTATAGTTAAACTGGCATTCTGATGCCACTTAAGACTGTGGTGGGGTGCTAAATTCTCAGATAACAGCATAAAACTGTTTGAAAAACATAAGCTCAAGTCAAGTTCATTTTCTGCAGGTAGGATTTTACTGCTATTTTCATAAAAATGTAATAGTTGCTTTCTCTTGGAAAGTACAAGAGGATAGTACATTATGCAATGGGTAGGAATGCGAACTATTGATAGGGGATTGACAATTCAGTCAAAATATACATCATCAGAGCAATCATATCCTTATGAAGATTTCACCAGGAACTCCAAATTGGCTGTTTCTACCCATTGAGTTTCTTTGCTGCCCAATATATCCTCTTCACCATTTTTTCTAAACCTACTTATCTTCCTTCATTTCCAGCATCCCTCAGCATTATTTCTTGTGCTCCTAGCTTCCATTGGAATTTAAATCAGAAACACAACAAAATAGAGGCAAACTCAGTAATGCATACTAACTCTGCAGTAAATCTTAAAGCATAGCTACATAGTGTGTGCAATAACATATGTAACAGTAATGTAATGAATGTAATAACACGTATTAGAGAGAGTATGCCTTACTACATTGGCTTCTGTTCTTTTAATAGA
Source organism: Alligator sinensis (assembly GCF_000455745.1). Taxonomy (NCBI): domain Eukaryota; kingdom Metazoa; phylum Chordata; order Crocodylia; family Alligatoridae; genus Alligator; species Alligator sinensis. Next base: position 287,139 of record NW_005842475.1, on the reverse strand, counting down.
TTTCATAGACATTAGGGCTGGAAGGGACCTCAGAAGATCATTGAGTCCAGCCCCCTGCCCCAGGGGCAGGAAGTCAGCTGAGGTCATAGGATCCCAGCAAGATAAGCATCCCAATTTCTCTTGAAGGCGTTCAAAGTAGGTGCTTGAACCACCTCCGATGGCAGGCTGTTCCAGAGCTTGGGGGCTCGGACAGTAAAGAAATTCTTCCTTATGCCCAGCCTGAAATGGTCTTGCAGGAATTTATAACCGTTCAACCTTGTCATCCCTTGGGGTGCTCTGGTGAACAATCGTTCCCCCAGATCCTGGTGAACACCCCTGATAAACTTATAGGTGGCCATCAGATTGCCCCTGAGCCTGTGCTTTTCCAGGCTGAAGAGTCCCATAGCTCTCAGCCTGTCATCATAAGGTCTGTTTTCCTGACCTCTGATCATGTGCGCGGCTCTTTTCTGGGCTCTCTCAAGCTTCTCCACATCATTTTTGAATTGTGGAGCCCAAAGCTGGATGCGGTACTCCAGCTGCGGCCTCACCAAGGCCAAGTACAAGGGGAGAATGATGTCCTGGGATTTGCTTCAGAAGCATCTATGGATGCAAGCCAGCATTTTGCTTGCTTTATTAGCCACAGCATCACATTGAAAGCTCATGTTCATCTTGTGGTCAATCATGACCCCTAAGTCTTTTTCATCCATACTGCTAACCAGCGTAGCCCTGCTGAGCCTATAAGGATGCTGCAGGTTTTTTCTCCCAAGGTGGAGAACCTTGCATTTGTCGGTGTTAAAGACCATCAGGTTCTCGTCCACCCATTTCCTGAGCCTGTCAAGGTCAGCCTGGATCACCATCCTGTCCTCAGGTGTGGATGCTTTACCCCAAAGTTTGGTGTTGTCGGCGAACTTGGCCAGTCCGCTTCTGACTCCAATGTCCACATCATTAATGAAGATGTTGAACAATATAGGTCCAAGGACAGAGCCTTGAGGGACCCCACTGGTCACAGGGCACCATGATGATTGACTTCTGTCAACCATCACCCTCTGGGTCCAGCCACAGAGCCAATTCTTCAGCCAGCGGGTCCTGGTGGACCTGAGGCCGTATATGGCCAGTTTTGCCAACTTTTCACATTTTAAATCTCATAAACTCTCAAATAGTAGAGGAGCAGGACACTCTGTGCTGTACAAATAAAAGAGGGTTCAACAATTGATGTAGCTTTGTGCAAGCCACAACAGTGCAGAAAAACTCCACATTACATTGCACGTGTTAGGGTGCATACGTTTAATGTCAGGACACAGATGTTGCATAGAGGTGATCTCAAGCTGCAGGTTAACTAAGCATCAGAGATCAGTCAAGAAATTACTTAAATATGTTATGGGTGTAGGGGGCAATTCTTGGAAAACAGTAGCAAGTTCAGAAGTTCATCAAGAAATAAGAGGAGGAGAAAAGTTAGAAGCCAGGTTTGGAAAGATCAAGACATACCATAGGGCCTTAAAGTAGTAAAATAAGTCGTTATGCAGGTGTCTATAATTTTTGTGGGTAGCAGGTCTTAAACCAGGCCTTTCCCCAAATTTGAAAGTCATTGAGTTTGTTTTTGAAAAGGGGCCAAGATTGAGCTAGTTCTTATTTTATGTGAAACATTTTGCTGACCTTGATTTGGACAGTGCAATGAAAAATAGTAGAAAACTTTCAGAGCAGGCATATCTTACCGATATACATTAGTTAAGAAGAAATGAATGACTTCTACCTCTGCTATTAAAACAATAAACAAGAGATCATGATAGCTGTCTAGATCAGTGGTTCTCAAACTTTTCAACTTCAAAATATCCCTTGATAAACTCATCCGCCCTTCATAGACTGGAGTCACCCCACAGAAAATGTCAGCTCTTAATTTTTACTCATTTTTTAATGACAGAAATAGAGCCATTCTTCTGCTGGAAACAGCTCAGACCAGAATAAGGCAGGATTTTTTTAACACTGTGGATTTACATTTGAAATTTCGGTGTTTCTGTTGTGAATCATGTTTGCATACCCAACAGTGCAAACATTGTGTGGTACCTGGTAGTACTCTTGAAAGGCTCTCAAGGCATCCCAGAGTGCAACATCACCCTGATTGAGAATTACTGGTCTAGATATTGGGATCCTCCTTGCCATGAATTGGCAATGCTGGATTTGTTGTTCGAGATCTCTCAAGCTAAAGCCCTAAGGAAAAATCTTTGTTTTATGAAATGGTCATTTAAAAAGATTAAAAGTAGAATGAAAATAAATCTAAGGGGAAGGAAGTGATATTCAGAAGTGGCCTATACCTGGTGGGAAACCCTAACTTCATTGTAGTCGATGGCACAATTCTCATTCAATATGGTCAGAGTTTCATATTTCTTTATACTTAAAAACAAGGCAAAATATGCATAATCCATTCATGGATTTGTAAAATGAAGCATATTGTTACATTTGTCTTCATTTGTATTCATGCCAGTAAAGCTCTGATGTTCACAGAAAATCACCGCAGAAGAATTGTGAAAACTATCAGTTCAAAATTCATCCCCCCCTTTCCATTATTCAAGCATCTATGCGTGTGAAGTATGAAAAGAACTGGTCTGAGGTATTGTCTGAGGGCATCTCTTCATAGCATCTGATGAAGTAAGCTGCTGAATACAAAAGCTTGTGCATCTATGACTTAGTCTATTAAGTCCAAATCTACCCTGTTTTCTAATGATCCAAGAGACCATGAATCTTACCACTCTACTAGCATTAAACATAGTCAAAATGGATAGGCAGAAGACAGATCAGTATATGAAAAAGGCCCATTCGCAAAAGAAATGAGACACATTTTCCAGAAAAGACAGAAAATGGGGAAAACGTGTTATCTGTCAGCATGATAAGAAACATGTTTAAATATTTACAAACATGTAAATTGCAGATGTGTAAGTCACATTTTTTCTCCTTTTGAACAATTGCAGCTTTGATGATTGTAACTTTAAGCTACAATAAAATACTGTAGCTGAATCGTAAATTAATCTCTTGCTTTAATTTGTTGGCCAGACTTATGCAGTTGCTTGCAGGACATTTTTGTGATGTACTGTACTGTGCTCTCTTTTTCTTCATAAAAGCCAATTCATGAAACTGTACTGATCCCAATAAAACAGAACAATCAGGAAATAAAACTGAAAGGAATCATACAGCTTATTATAAATATTCTGAGTATTTGGTTCCAATGAAAGAAAGCACTCAGCTTCCAAGAATCCCTGGGAGAGAAGGATGATTTTTTCTATGGAGATTTTCTGTGAACTAGAGAAGATAAAAGGCATGGGAGTGGAAATGCACAGCTGGGAATATAAGATGAAGAACAAAGATAATTATTTTAAAAGCATCTACAGTACATTAATCAAAACTCACCATGGATTATAATAGTAACCTTTTCAAGGAAAAAGGGAAAAAATGGTGATCCCAGTAGTTTGATTTTGAAACAAAAACACTTGGATGACAGGCCAAATGTTGTGCAGTAGAAAGATTTTTTTAAACAAATATTTGAATACAAAGTAACTTGACTGCCTTTAAAAAATATGCTTTTTGTTTAGGGCTGTCCAATTTCTAAGTGGCCAGGGGCTGAACCCACACAAGCCACACCAGCAGGAGCTGCATACCATGTGGGCTGCAACAGTGTGTGCTGTGGGGATGCCTCTTCCCTGCTGTACCACGTGTGGGCTGTGGTACCTTCCCCTTCCACAGCTCACCGGACATGGGTGTCCCTGCTGCTTTGCATTGCAGTCTCCCCTGGCACTAAAAGATGCCTAATGCCATGCCACCCCTGACAGCAGGTGTACGAAGTAGACACCAGATGGGAAGCCTGGAGACCTTTGCTGCTGCAGCCAGACAGGGGGAGCAGTGATAGGGAGTGAGCCTGATGGTTTTGGATTAAACCCTTGAAGACCACATGTGGCCCTTGAGCTTCCAACTGGACAGCTCTACTTTAGTTTATGTCCTTTTAGTGTAATTGTTTTCTTTCATGTGAGGAATTTATTGGTATTCCTGAATGCTTCTTAAATATGAATTTTCCCATGAATCTTTAAAAAATCATTTTAAAGTTTTCCTTTCAACTGTAAAAGTTAAAATGGCCTTGCAGCAGCTACTGTTTTTAAAAGGACTCTCATCTTACATGACAGGAAATATCCTTGTAATTAGTATCACGGAAGTAAACTTGTAATAGATCTTTACTTTGTAATAACATTATCCCAAAGTTTTAAACGTGTGGCCCGAAGCATGCTCTGACCTGATGATAAAGCCTATGGGAACAGTTTAAATTAAGAAACAAAATTATTTTTTATGTACCCAGTGTGATTTATCATGTAACAATATTTAAAAAATATTGTTTTGAGATGTATAAAACACTAGATATCAGTAAAAAGAAAAGGTTTGAGGTAGTATTTGGACATTTGGTGGCAGACTTAATTTGTGGATCTGAGCTTATTTTGGAGCTCTTCAGATACAGTTCTAATTCAAAATGTTAGTGGTGTGCTGTTAACTTACCTCAGCTCCATATTTTCTCATTACTTAATGGCAATTTTGGAATTGTCCCTTGGGCTGTGTAGTTGCTGACCAGAGTACAGCACAATATATACCAAAAAGGAAATTAAACCTTTTAATATAAGGCTCTAGAATGGGGCACACTACTCAGCATCATTGCAGGCATTTTTCCAAGAGGGAAATGTCCTTTTCAGTTTGTAAGACTAGTTTTGACTTGCAAAGCAAGGAAGATGTAAAAGGAAGAGAAAAATCAGATACGGTAAGTAAATACGTTACTCAGTCTAGATATTGGAATAAACACATGTACCCATATTTTAATTTTGCTGAGAGTAATGTGTTTTAATATTAAGAGGAGTTTCAAGACATCTGAAGCCTTTCTAGAAGTATCTTTTCAATTACTGACATCTAAATAAATATTACCAACAGCAAAAGCCACAAAAGGCAGCTTGGCATTCTAAATCTATGGGTACATGGAACATTTGGAGCACTGCAAGAATCAATTGTTAAATCATATAAAAGAATACGTTTTTCAAGTAGGAGAAGACTCTGTTCAATTAGCCCATGATCAGCAGAACCCCCTCCCCAGTGAAATCACTGAGAGATTCCTGTTGAAATATCAATTGCATGTTAGGTTTTCTTTCAGTAGATATAAGAGGAACTTGATGCATTGTTCTGTAGGATAAAGGAAAGCCTCCCTCTTCACCGCTCTAAAAAACTAGACGATCTATACTCTTCCTTCTCTTCCCTTCCCCCACAAGCACATATACAATCGATTTAGTCCCTGCTTGTTCTGTCTGAGACTTTATCATCTACCATTTCTAGGGCTGTGTGAAGGTTCAGTCCATGATTCGATTTGGAAGAGATTTGGCCCGATTTGGTGGCTAAATCTCTGAATCTTAATCGAATCAGAGGGCTTTTTAATCTCTCTGAATCGGTTCAGACAGTTTCGGCCATTCAGACCTACAGACAGCTTTAAATGTTTTTTCTACATATCTCTAGGTAGTAGCAGGGGCTCTGAATGCTGTGGCGCTGGGGCAGATGCAGTGTCCCACAGGAGCACGGGTGCTCTCCAGCATGCTTGGCAGCAGACCTGGAAGTGGACCAGAAGCACTTCCAGTCCACTTCCTGGTCCACCGGGGAGTGTGCTGGGGGCTTGGCGACTGGTGCCTCCTGGGTTGGGGGGGCACTTGGGGTCCCCTTGTGGCTGATCGCTGAGCTGGGGGGGCACAGGGGCCCCCCTAGTGCACTTCCCAGCAGACCCAGAAATGGACTGGAAGTACTTCCTTGTCCACTTCCAGGTTTGTTGCCAAGCATGCTGGAGAGCCTCCCGCGCTGCTGTGAGATGCTGCATCTGCCCTAGTGCTGCAGCAATCATGAGCTGTGCTGCTACCTCAAGGTATGTAGAAAAAACTTTTAAAGCTGTGCCTGTGCCCAAATCGCTGATTCACCAAATCAGCATTGAATCATCAGGTTCAGCTGAATCGAATCAGGGACAGTAATCCAAATCAATGGATTGAATCATTGTCCCTGATTCGGGCTGAATCCAAATCCAAATCGAATAGGGCCCATTTTGCACAGCCCTAACCATTTCCTGTCTGATTTATTCGAATCCCCCACTCTTACTTCTCTTCAGTACTTTAGTGGGATTTTATTGTCTCTTCCATTAATGAGTAGCTGTTCCTCATAGTAGCACTAGTGATGGCTGTTGCGCAAGGGGAGGGGGGAAAATGAGGGGATGTCATTCTGCAGTTTCTGCTGGCAGCAGTGGCATCAGGCAAATCATCTCTAATACCTAGCTGGAGCAATGTTTGGCAGTGGGTTTTCATCTGGTTTGGGCTTGAGTGTCTGATTGGGAATGGCCAACCCTTCAGCTCCTAAGATGGGCCTGTCTCCCCTGACTATTGCAGGTCTCTTCCAGCTGGTGTGGAGTACAGGCACAGAGACTCTGGCTTACTGCAGGGACAGTGTTCCAGATTTCTTCCCAGTACAAGATCTTCAAGCTGCACACAAGGGTTAAGTAGAAAGACACTGGAAGAGAGAGACAGGCTGAAGAGGCAACAGTATTAACACTTATGCCTGAAGTAGTCATTCCTGGTCTACACGTGCATTTGATCCAGGCTCAGTTTACTCTAGAGTAAACTTCTGCGGATTAAACATTTCTGTGCAGATGTCTACACATACAGGGACTAGGCATCAGATTTGCTGCTCTTAGCACCAAATGTCCTGCAGCTCTTCAGCCCTGTAATAGGTTCCTGCTGCCACTAGCGGGAGCTTAAGGCTCCCCCTGGATGCTAACTCATGGGCTGGCAGGGAGCACCAGGCCAGGAGACAGCTGTCTCCTGATCCCTGGGGGATGCCTGCTTCTGGGGCAGGGAAAATGTTCCTCTGCCCTAGCACCAGAGAGCTCTTAGACCTCCCTGATCATGGGCAGGGCACTTGGAAAGAGCTGCAGGGGAGGGGCAGGTCAAATTCTCCTGCCCTGATCTGCTAGTGGGGCAGTTAGCAGCTAGCTTATTGCTAGCTGTTCCACTGGCAGATTGGGACAGAGGGCTGGGACCTTCCCCACCCCTGCAAACTCTTTCCAAACCCCATGTCTCTATCACCCAATTGGGGCATGGGGCTGAGACCAGAGCTGGGGGGCAGGGAACAGGCTGGGGGGCTTGTTCCCCATTCAGGTTCATGACTGCAGAGCTGTTGGGGAACAGGCTGGGGAGCTTGATCTCTGCCCAGCTCTGTGAGTGCGGAGCAAGAGGGAACAGGCTGGGGCTGGGGAACAGACTTCCGAGCAGCAGGGAGCTAACAGTGCCAGCTCCACCCCACAGGGCCAGTGCTGGGAGATCCTTATCTCCCAGTGCCAGCTCCACAACTGTGGGGCTAGTGCTGGGAGACGCTTAGCTCTGTGTCATGTCTGTGACCATGGGGTCGGTGGTGGGAAACCCTTATCTGGGACCCCTAGATTTTGCTTATCTCTCCTATCTCTCAGCACCAGTTCCATGACTGGTGTGACTGGTGCTGGGGATAAGGCAAGCTCTGCTCCCTCCTCTATGCAACACTGGCCAGAATCACACCTGTGTCAGGCACTAGCACCCTGACATCCCTGCCTGCTGCTGCTGTGAGGCAGCAGGGGCTGCACACCATGGGGGGAGTTTGTGGGGGTTCCTACACCCCCCACACTCACACCCTGCCCAGCTGAGCTCCATGCTCCCATTGACTCTCTGGGGGGAGAAGTGAGGGGAAGTGTCCCCCTCTGGAGCTGGGCAGCATCTGATAGAGCCCCCACACCCCACCCTGACATCCCTGCCTGCTGCTGCTGTGAGGCAGCAGGGGCTGCACACCATGGGGGGAGTTTGTGGGGGTTCCTACACCCCCCACACTCACACCCTGCCCAGCTGAGCTCCATGCTCCCATTGACTCTCTGGGGGGAGAAGTGAGGGGAAGTGTCCCCCTCTGGAGCTGGGCAGCATCTGATAGAGCCCCCACACCCCACCCTGCAATGATGGGGGAGAAGTAGGGGGAAGAGT
>NW_005842475.1:263794-279102 GCF_000455745.1 Alligator sinensis | reverse complement strand
TGGGCCAGGCAGCCTCACAGAGCCCTCTTCCCCACCCCATGGTGGCGGCAGGGGACGAGGAGGGAGAAGAGCCCCCTCAGCACCAAATAGAGCCACCTTCCTGGCCCTGCAGTGGTATGGGAAAGGGAGGAGGGGGAAGAGTTGCCCTCTGGGGCTGGGCAGCCCTGTGTGCCTAGATTGCTCCTGGCTATCAGGGAGTCACTGGGGCTGGCTTGCCGGGGCCTGGCCACACCCCCACTCCTCAGTTCAGCTTCCCTGTGGAAGGGAGGGCTGCTCTAGCACCTCTGGGCTTCTGGCTTGAGCCACTGCAGGCATGTGCCGAACATCTATCCACTTGCAAACTGGTTCACTGTCTGCAGGTTAGACTAAGATTGAATCAATTCAGGTTAGGCTTTTTGAATGTCTGTCCCTAGCCCTAGTGAGAGAGTTTTTTTCAAATATCTAACCTAAACTTCCCTTGCTGAAAACTTGAGACCACTGCTGTGTGTTCTGTCATCTGCTACCACTGAAAATAGTCTAACTTGGGGCTGGGCAAAATACGGCTTGTGGGACAGATTCAGCCCACCAGGCCATTTTTTCTGGCCCAGAGAGCCTATATAAACTTTAGACAATTATTACCTGCCAGTGCTTGCCTGTCTAAAAACTGATGAGGTGACAGCAGCATGAGCCGCTGGCTGCAACAGCAAGTGTCTCAGGTTCTGGTTGCAAAGCAACCAACCCAACCCCAATCTGCTCTGCCCCCACCCCCTAGAAGCTTCTGGGGGCTGGAAACTTATGGCTAGCAGAGGCTTCTGCTCTGGCAACCCTGTGCCTGTTCTCCAACTCTCCCTCATCCGAGAGTTGAAATTCAGGTAATAGCAGGTGTGGGGAGAGGGGGTGGTGCTGGAGATTGCCCAACTCCATGGAACTCACTGGACTCTGCCTCTGTGCGTCCATGTGCTTCTCCTGCCAGGAGCACCGCATGGAGCATAGAGCTGGCCCAATCTGATAGCATGGAACTTTGTTGTGTGTGTGGATATGGTAGGGGATGTGGGAGTCTGTGTGGCTGTGTGTGGGTTATGGTGAGGGGGTGGAATTGTGTATGGGGGCTGTGGAGGGTGTGGAGATATGGTGGGGGGGATGGGAGTGTATATGGGGGCTGTGGGAGGCTATGGGGGTGTGTTGGGGGTATGTGGGTGGTGGAGTGAAGTGGGGAGCTAGCCCCACCCATCCTGTCCTGGATGCAGTGTGCGCTTCCTGGCTGCAAGGCCAGGACCTGTATGGTGCTACAAGGGAAGCTGCAAGGCCAGGATCTGCCCATATGGCTGCAAGGCCAGGACCCACATGGTGCAGCATGGAGCCAGCCTGGCTTTGTCCATCCCCTCTGTGCTGTGCTGTGTGAGTCCTGGCATTGCAGCCAGAACCGCCTTGTGCCAGGCCAGGTTGGGCTAGGCTGGCCTTGTGCTGTGTTGTGCTGTACAGGTCCCAGCCTTGTAGACAGGACAGGACATGTGAGGATGACTTCCTACCTCCCACCATACCCCCAACACACCCACACCTTTCCACAGTCTCGATGCACACTCCCACTCCACCACCATAACCCCATATCCCCACACCCTCCTACAGCTCCTACACACACTCCAGGTACCCCAGCATAACCCACACACACTCATACACCCCCAACCATTTCCACAAACACACCAACACCCTCCCACAGCCCCCACACACACTCCTGGCTCCTCACCATAACCCCCCCCCCACAACTCCTAACATATCCACACAAACACTGACACCCTCCCACACATCCCATCTCCCCACCACACCCACACTCTCCCACAACCTTCCTACACACTCCCACCCCCACCCCTACCATACCTACACACATCCTCCAACACTCCCACCCCAACCATATACCCTACACCCCTGCACACACACTCCCACCCTCTTCCACATACCCCACCCACCATACCCATACCCCATACACCCACCACAGCCACACCTTAACAACACAGCCCCCACATATACCCTTTTATCGCCCCACACACAATATACAAGAGTAAGACTGTATTTGAGCTATTATGCAATTGCCTCTAGATACACTATGCAAACACACATAAATCAGGACAAAAATGTATTTTTAAATAAAATTAAAATAAGTTATAGTAGATATATTATTTTTAAGTATATGATTTGTTTTCTTTTCCCCCCAGTTTCAAGATAGCAACCTCCCCCACTCCCCCAATAAAGGAGTACTTTCAGGGCAAAGGAAGGGACTTCTGGTTGCAAAGATCAGTGACTAGGGGCAGGACTTCCAGTCCCAAAATGGCAACTAGGGGGTGGGGCACCTGTCAAGTGGTGGGGCTACCCTTGTGGCCCTTTGCAGCTCACAAAAACTCATTAAGTGGCCCTCCAGCTGAAATAATTGCCCAGCCCTAGTCTAACTCCATCCTCTTTGGAACCACCCTTCAGGTAGTTTAAGGCTGCTATTAAATATCCCATAGTCTTCTCTTATCTAGCTTAAATATGCCCCTGCCTCTGCCCCACTCCCTCCCTCACCATGGGGGCCACTATCTGCCCCTCCCAGACCTTTCTTGTCTCTTTGCCCCTTCCCCTTCACAGACTTACCTGCTGGGCACTGCTCTACATGTAGCCAGGCTGCATTCCTGTAGGGTTACCATATTTCCAGTTTCAAAAAAGAGGACACCTGTGTGTGTGTGTGGGGGGGGGGGCAGATATGATTATGGAGGAGGTGGTGATATGCTCCTGCCCTGCTCCTGCCCCTCACTCCCAAGCCACAGCCCTGCCCCTCGGCCCTGCTGCTGCCCCTCACTCTTAACCCTGCATCCTGCCAGAGTCTGTGGGGGTCCCCCCTCCCTGGGCTCCATACCCACATTCCCCAGGTTCCATTCCCCCACACCTACAGCCCCCCATACCTTCAGAAATTCCTCCCTGCACACAGCCCACCCCCACTGCAACAATACAAAGTGCTTGCATAACTGCATAATTTTGAGTTTTTCTGCACCTAATTCTGAGTTTTTAACTGTGCAATTCAAATCACAATTGCACCTATTTTTTTTAATTGTGCAACTTAATCGTGCTCAATTTTTAAAAATTGTTTGATGGCTCTAGTATATAGTTTATTAACTTTTATTTCTGGAGACCAAATTGCAAAGCACAAATGTTCAGGTGCAACATGCTCTGCAAGCTGCTTCATTGATGAGATTTCCTGGAAACATTTTGGCATGTTGATTCATAATTAAACTTGAATCTACATTGAGGTTTTGCTGCAAACCTCAAACTGGGATTAAGTTCATTGAATTTTAACAACACTTTTGATATACGGCTATTCTCCTTGGTTGTACGAGGACTTTGAGCCAAGCTGTCTTTTATCCATGAGAATCAGGGTGAGTTCATGGTCCTATATCCAAAACTACAAGAAAGTTTGTTCTTTCAGCTGAATTACACTTTCAGTTTTTAGCTTTATTTGAACTCAAACATGAAACTGAAAATACAAGAATTTCAGCCTCTGCAACTTAGAAACAAAAAAACCCATTTGTTGAATCCCATGCAATAGAACCAGTCAGTCTTGGGAAGATCTGGTATGCAGCTGTAACTTGGGAGTTTGGTTGTAGTTAATTCTTTCAGGTGGCCAGGAACCTGATTTTAAACTGGCAGAAAAAAATTAAAATAATTTCATCTCAAAAAAGAATCTTTGAGATGCTTTTGTGAACCTGTACCGTTTCTTTTTCCCTGTTTTGCCTCTACTAATTCCACTGCACATCATTTCAGATTGAGATAAAGTATATTTTTCTTTGCCATTAAAGATTTAGGCATTTTTCAGTAGTTCATGAAAAATAACTTAGAATAAATGAATTGATACCAATATGACTTTAAAGAGTCATACTTACTGGTTTGCAAAGATAAATCAATACAAAATGATACATAGCATCAGCACCAGTTCTATACATGGTCTCTCTCAGAATTTCTAATTTTCAAAATAGTATTTAGCGGTTTTATTCACTGTAAATGTAAGTCTCTGAAAATATACCTATGAAAGTAGACTCTTATTGGAAAGTTTCAGGCACATTAATGAAGAAATAAATTTAATAAAGCCAGTAACCTCTAGAAAGTGTTACTAGAAAGTTTATGACAGTATCAGTAGAACATGGATTAAGGCAAGAGGTAAGAGCAGGTAACGATGTTATAAAGAGTTTATTAACCATAGTAAGTAGCACCTAATTTAATTTGAAAATATGTGGAGTTAAGCAATTTTGTCTCTCTCAAGCTTGCTTATTATTGCTAAAGTTTTAGAGCCTTTTTCAGGACTTTTATTCTTTGCTCTTTCTGTTCTCTGATTAATTGAAATAAATCAGCAGTCAAGCTTTGTTGTACATTAGCACACCATATATTTCTAGACCAATCAAAGTTTTTTATAATATTAATATATCTTGACTTACAAAGTAGAAAGCAAATGTTGGAAGTGCAAGTACAATAAAAAACAAATGACAGTGGAACCTTCCTATGATCATTCTACCTGTCTGAATAAAATACCATGATTTATTTTACTATTACAAATCTTGAAAATGATTGTGCACGTGGCGAGCTACTAAGAGAAGATATTTTAAATGGAATTTCCATATATTAACTTGGAATAAATATTGCACTGCCTTAAAAAAGTTGGTCTTATGCCAAGTCCTCACTTTAGGCAACTGTGATGGGGTGCTATTTTTTTACTAAGGTGAAGAAAAAATTAAGTTACACTTTTTAGAATTTATAGATACCCTGGCCTATTACTTTCTTGAAATCTTTTTTGAAATTTATTTTCCAGCTGTGTCCCATAGCATGGGTTTTCAGAATAATCCATTAGCTTCATCAATGTTTTCTGTAATACACTGGGATTTTGCAGACATCATCTGATGTGTTTAATCACAAAGATGATTCTAAGGAGGCTCCTTAGTATGATGAAGCTATAATATATGGTAAATACAAATTTCTGAAAGAATAATTGTGATTTTGAAAGTTTAAAGAAAACACTTTACTTCTAATGTTTTTAAAATCTTGGATTTTGTGTGGATTCTCAACAACTTGAAGCATACAAATCCTAAGAATGAAGTTATAAAAAACTTATAAAATTTTTTATAGGGATAGCCACTTCTCAGCAGTGATCTTAAATTTAACACAGTATTTTAGTAAATTGAATTAATGGTAGGAATATCCTGGTTAATATGGAAAGGTAGGGCATTGCAGGAGTTTGTGCTTGGATGAAACTGCTGGTGTGAAAGTCTCAGGCTGGTGTGGATGGGTCAGAATAGAGAAGGGAGATGAAGGAAGCCCACAAGAAGAGACATCTTCCATATTCTTCTTAAATGCAGATCTTTGGTCCAGATTGAAATTGTTTCTCTAGTGGCCTAATGTCATTTAGGTAATTTAGACTCCATTCTACCTATTGAGTAAGTATCTTTAGGCACACAAGTGCAATTGTCTTCCCCTCTGCTTGAGTCTGTGAAAATCCATTAATACATATACTTTTATAATAAGTACTATCTTATCCATAAAATTCAATCACAAAAAGCAATGAGGAGGACCTACCCACTTTTTTCCCCCAAACTTGAGCAGGAAGGGAATAGCACTTGTGTGTCTAACTAGAATCTGACCCACTGATTCCAAAGAATGATTAAAAATAGCTCTGTGCTAGCAGCTACAATATGCATTTGACTAAATACATTATATGCCTTCATTTTGGACTGGAGAGTTCAAGCATCCACTTAGGGCCTTTGTGCATGTTTAGAAACAATTGAGGTAATAGAAGTAGGTGTGTTATGGCACCTACTTCCCATCTATGTGCAGTGGTGATTCAAATTGTCCCTGTTAACAGCTTGAACAGTTCTGTGAGCTTTTCCTGGAGAGTCCCACAAACACTAGGCTATGTAGGCCGAATCCTGCTTGCTCATTTACATTACAATCATGGGTTGAAAAACAAAATTACCCTGTCAGCAGAGAGTTGAACCCTGGACTCCCTTTCCCCTCAGGAATGTTATAATCTATAGACTACAAAGACATGTTACATCTTGCTTGTTCTCTTGTTGGCCCTGTGACTTGATCTGTTGCATACCCAGTAGCCCAGCAATTCTGTTAGGCTAGTGCTTAGAATACATTTTTGGACTTCAGACCCCCTCATGGTGAGGGAGGACCCAGAACTAAATGGTGTGTACACAAGTACTAAGTTGGCTTAACATAAAACTTCAGTTGACAACTAAGTTGACCTAAGTTAAGCCATTTTGAAGTGTACACATGTACAGCTCCTTGACATGGTGGCAGCCATCTTGTGAGCTAAGTTGACTGAAATAATGGGTCTGTATTATATTGTGCTGCATTTAAGTTGACTCTGCTTCACATACTTGTGTACACTCTGACAGTTAAGTCAGCTTAATTTTCAGAAAATTAGTACATGTGTACACACCCAAGGTCTCTTGTTACCTGAGCAAATGTCCTAACCACTTGGTTATTAGGCAAACAGTAGAAAGGAAGAGGTGATCAAAGTGTTATGAGCTGTAAATGAATTGAGCTGTGTAATAGGTAAGTTGAAATAGGTTCCTAAGCATCTAAGAGAGGTGGGAGTTGAAACACAATCCTGAGCATTAGCAATTCCTATTGCCTACCTCTAATGGTCTCTGGACTTCCTGAATTGGAGGTCCTTAATACTCTTTATTATCTGTAAAGCAGCTGCATATCTAAGCCTGAGTTACTCTTAAGCATCTCTGAAGTCTTTCTGTTGATTGTAGAGGAATTCTAGGTGCCTAATGGGGTCATTTTGAATGGCTCTGTTAGGTGGGCTCTGTTAGGATAGGTGCTCAAAACTAAAGTATCCTCATTTGAATCTTGGTCTTTTCTTTTCTTGCAAAAAGCAGTGGTGATTGGTGGGGACCCAGGGACACCAAATTTTATTTGTCTTAATCCTGATTAGAAAATGGAGGGATTCCAGTGAGATTCACAATATATTTTACTAGATTAAAATAAGATTTAGGGGAAAAATATGCATAATGGGTGTGCACCAGAAACATAAATGTTTCTGTTTATTCTGAGAATGCAAAATTATAATATCAGTGTTATTTACAGAAAATCAAATGTAAAAAAGTCAATGTGAGATGCTGCTTAGAAATATTTCCTGATCTTACTACAAAAAGTAATGTATATACGCTGTTTAAGTAAGTTATTGCAGAGTATGCAAGTATTGTATAATTTGCTTGCTTCAATGAAATATGATCTTTTACCCTAAGCAATTGTGTGGCAGTCTTTTTTGAAGTTGACTATGAGAAATTAATAAGAGGTGGATTTGGGGGGTGGGCTTTAATATAATAGTTTTAGGTTTGATTCTGTGTAATATTATCTAATAAGAAGAAGCTCTTATGCCCTTTAAAAGCCTTAGGCAGTTGTGAAGGAAGGGGAGTGTAACAGAATTGCTTTATAATTTTCCTCAGTATCCCAGTTACAGTAACATTACCCTGCATGCTTTGCTATGACAGGCACATTTTCTTCCTGTAGAAAAAAACCCTAGTGCCACCTACAAAAAAGTGCAAGTTTCTAATGATTCCTATTTCTTGTATTTTTCTGTAACTACATTTTTACTGCTCCTGTGGCATCTTGCTCCACGAAAGAATGGTAATTACATCTAATTAGAAAAGATTAAAATGCTATGACTCAGAAAAATAATGAAACTTGATTACATTTTATATAAGGCGTAAAATCCCAAACCTGCATTTTACACTTGAAATTAGTTTACAACTTGATCAGCAAGTAAATGGCAGTGTTTTGAATGTTCAACACAGTGCTTGTTTGTCTAAAAGTATCTTAATATCCTTTCCTGCATCTAATTATTAAGAACAAACCTTCCATTATCAAAGGGAAAGTAAAGTTCCATTTTTATTACTTTAATCTACTTTTCTATATATTTGGCATCTTACCTATTTGTCATAATATAGGTTAAATGGACTGTGTTAAGGTGAAAAATGAATATTAGAAAACAGTTTTAATAAATTAAAATATAATGTCTTTTTTAATCTACCTTTTAATAGCACTTTTTTCAAATTTAAGGATCTTTTTCATTTTTATTAACTTTGCCATCAGGAAGCTGAAATGTAATATAGAAAGTTTTGCTCTTTATTACAGAATTAGTTCTTTCACATCATTGTTTCAGCATAAATGTTCATTTCAGTTACAGTCCAGTTCACAAAGACACTTGCTGCCTGCCAGCAGTGCACCTAAACATATGCAGTTTTATAGGACAGCATAGGGAGACATTAGATACAAATAGATTTGTGCAGTAAACACCATATAGGCATTGGGGGTTGTCTAGGAGGAGAGGGAAAGAAGAGCCTACATAAACATGTCAAATGCTTAAGTACATTTTGAACACAGAATATGTATCATTTCTCCAAGAAAATTGTGTCTGGAAGGGGACTGCTTTTAAGCTGCCCCATCAAATGATGATGATTCAGACTATACCCTAGATTTGCCATACACAGAGAACTATGTAATTCATGTATCTAGGAGCCAGATACCCCAAGGAGATTTTGTTTTGCAGGCTGGCAGTTGGTATACTGCATGGGAGTGACAAAGCCTAAATGTCTATGACATGCAGAGGGTTAGTAAGGAAGCTCTGCACCCTGCGTAGCAGTTAAACATGGGATCGTGCTGTTGGCTGTTGGGGTGCTAATGGAAGCAGCGTGGCAAGCCATTGCAGTGGCACTACTTATACTAATGATGACATGACTGCTTACATAATGCAAATAAACAAGAGTGCATAATGGTTTTATTGATACACATCAAAGGTTTTCTTAGCTACACTTTCTTAGCTTTTCCTATTGGTAGTTCTACATATAATCTTAAAATTTAATGCAATTATTATATTTATATACAAGTTTGATGTGTACCTATATCTTGGAATAATAAAGAGGCATATATAATATTTCAGTATCATGAATATATTAAAGGAACACAGAATGAAGTACAGCACTGGACAAAGACACTGAAAATGTTAAGGAGTGGTAGTTCAGTTGCAGTGGCATTTATATGCATGCATTTTCCCTGATTGATTCTCATGCAGTTAGTTCTATTGATAATAAACTTTATGTACTGAAATGTGTGAGCGTGGGAGGCAGTAAAGGGACAATCCATTATTAATCCCACATGGGAGAAAATGTGAGGCCATTTTTTCAAAAGAGGAGATGAAGACCCGATTTTCCACAGTTGGGTTCAAGTCTTCAGAAGTACTCAGTATCCAGCATTTCCCATTGTGAGGCTTAAATGTAGATTTTCTAAGCAGGTCACCTTTGAAAATCTGCATACTTATTCTTGTGTGCAAACAGAAACTGAACACTTATGAAAATGTAGTCTTATTTTCCATAGTTTGTCCAGATACAGTGCATTTAATTTCATGTGCCATAATGTTTGGTAGTATATAGTAAAAATGTACATGTGTACTTGAATATCCATCACACACAATATATATTTTGTGTGTGTGTGTGTACATACATACTCCAAAGCTCCTGACAATTTGGGGGTTTTTATATATATATATATACATACATATATATATATATATATATATATATACACACACACCCACACACACACACAGAGCTAATATGTATTCATCTTTCTATATGAAAATAATATGTTATGATGTGATATAAGGACCTAGTTCCGTATATCATTAACTAAACTTGTTCCTGCTATTACTTGTGAAGTTAACTAGTAGCATAGTGCACTAAACTAAACACCATGGTTTAAGCCAGCATAGTCCCATTAAAGCCAGTACCAGAAAAGTCCACATCAACAGGACTTGAGGCAGCCAAAATGTAGGGGTTGCAATTATTTCAAGCAGGTGAGGGCCTGGCTCAGTCAGTCTGATCTGGTAGTCACTGAAGTGGAAAGTGTCCCATGAATTTCAGTGATATTTTGGACTGGACTGGGTGTTGGCAGATTCAATTCTTTTTCTACACTGTTTTATTATTAGTAGATGAAAATCCTTACTTGCAATTGCCTTCTTATTCTAGATCATAAGAAGGGATTGCCTAGGCTCTGTATTGAAGGTTTTGTGATATGCATAAATGAAAAGTTGTGTCATCAGAAAACTTATTTTCAGTAATGGGAACTGATAATATTGTTTAGGCTAACACCCTGACTTTGGCCCATTATGTACATTTTTGCATCATGGGTTGCAATCCTCTTCAGTGTTCCTTTGATGTCTGATAGTTATACTTCTATTGCATCATCTGAAGCATGTAGGGCAGCTTCCAGAAACTTAAATCCTGCAAGTAATATAAGATTTAATTTGGCCTTTGATGAAAGCTTATCACTGAAGGAACTCATAATATCTACATGGCAATATTAATAAATTAATAAACTGAAGAGGAACTTCATCTCAAGCTTTATGTGGATTTCCAGTGTGTATCATGGAGCATTAATAACTTACAATGTTCCCTATTATGTCAGCACTAGCAATAACAACTTGAGATCTGTGCCATTTTAACTAAAATATTGCTGAACACAGGAAAATTTAGAATAAGTTATTTGTATCAGGGGTGTAGGTTGTAGCTGTGTTGCTCTAAGGACATAGGCAGACAAGGTTTTTTGGGTAAATGTGATATCTTTTATTAGACCAACTAAATAGTTGGAAACTTTTTTCGTAGCAGGCTTTCAGAATTTAACATTCTTTAAAAAAAAAATTAAAAAATTCTTTTTCAGGCTAAGGAAGCATCTGCAGTTGGTGTGTGCTCTTCCTGGATGGAATGACTAGTAAAGAGGCCAGAGGCTGGAATGCATGCAAGAAAGCCAGTCAGTGAAAATGTAAATTGAGGTGTCAGGGGGTGAAAGACAGGTTGGGGGAAGGGGGTGGGCGGTGGAAGGGAGATGTAGCAGGTAAAAGTGGAGAGGTAGCTGCTACCTGGGGAATCAGATGTCAGGCAGGTTATAGTGTGTCATAAACCCAATGTCTTTATTAAGTCCATGAGTTTTTGTATCTAGGAGGTTGATGAAGTGAAGTCCATAGGCTCGTCTGTGAAAAGTGTTTTGTAAATTCTCTTTGAGGATTAGAACTGGAAATTAGAGAGAGAGTGGTTTTCTTGTGAGAAATGTGCCCCCACAGGTAATTGGGTATTGTGTTTAATAGATTTTTTGGTGTGCATTCATTTCAGTGTGCAGTTGTTGTTTGGTCTCACCTACATATTTTCCATCAGGGCATTTGGTGCATTGGGTGAGATACATTACATTTCTGGAGGCGCAGCTTTAAGATCCAGTAATGCTGATGGTTCTGTTATGGGGTGTAGTAATTGTGGGGGTGGTGGAGGTATGTTGGAAGGTTTTGCATTTCTTGTCATGGCATGGTCATGGCCCATTCAGTGTGTTATGGGTCATAGGAAGTTTGCTTCTGGTGATGAGGTTAGCAAGGTTTGGTTCTTATTTGAAGGCTAGGATGAGAGGCTCTTGGAAGATCTCTTTAAGGATTGGGTCTCTTTCTAGTATGGGTTGCAATTGTTTGAGGATTTTCTGTATAGGTTTGAGGGAGGGGTGATATATCATAACCAGCGGTGTGCAATTCATGGGGGTTTTTCTTTTGTCCTATAGCAATTCTTCACGTGGTATCCAGGTGGCTCTTTCAAACATGTGATCTATCTCTCTGGAGGAGTGTCCTTGTTGAGTGAAAGCCTTTTTAAGATTTGTGAGGTGGCAATCCCGAGTGTTCTCCTCAGTGCAAATTCGGTGGTATCTGAGGGCTTGGCTGTATATCACAGCTTTTTGGGTGTGTTTAGGCTGATTGCTGGTTCTGCGCAGATATGTATGTTGGTCAGTGGTTTTCTTGTATAACGTGGTCTGTATTTTACCAGTCTGGATACTGATCATCGGGTCTAAAAAGGAGATGTTGGTGCTGGAGTATTCAAGAGATAGTTGGATGAAGGGGTGATGATTGTTGAATTTCTGATGGAACTCAATCCAAGATAGCAGGTTTTCAGTCCAAATGATTAAGATATCATCGATATATCTTAAGTATAGAAAGGGTTTGATGGTACATTCCTTGAGGAATTCTTCTTCCAGGTGGCTTATAAAAAGCTTGGCATACTGTGGGATCATTTTGGTGCCCATAGCTGTTCCCATTGTATCAAGGTGTCACTTATTTATCAAGGTGTCAACATGCATTTTTAACAAAGGCTTTGCTGGAAAGGCTTCTTGATAATAGATGGGATTACATTGTTACAGTCGTGAAACCCTACTCAGAGCTCAAAGATTCTGTCATAGGTAAAATGTTCCTTGCCTCTCACAGTTAACAAATTTGTTAATAGAAAGACATTTTGATAACCAAATTAAATGAATGACTACCTCCAAGATGAGGCCATACATATAAACAGTCTCAAGTGGGCAGGTCTATATGTGTAGAGAGCTGGAACTAATTATGAGTGTACACTACATGGGCCATCAGGATAGTGCGGCCATTCTTTGTGACTCCTTGAGGTGATAAAGAGAAACCAAAGTAAGAGTAAGAGTTGTTTGTGGACTCTTTACATTGATATTAAAATTTGTTGGGAATATATACTACAATAGTGGCTTTCTTGGTTACTTGGAATATATACTACTACAGTAGTGGATATCGTGGTTTCTACTGGTATAGGAAAACATATGAGAAAAGAATGTTAATTTAGCTTACACATTTCTCTGGGTATATTTTTCCCCAGCAAAATCTTGAGCGAGAGAGTGCACTGGAAGTAAGTGGGAGGTTTAATAGTGAGCCACCACCTTTCAAGTTTTTGACCTTTAATGGGGCCCAGTTTGCTAAATTGTTGAGAGTGCGTAATTCTAGTTGGAGTCCTTGCCTCAGGCCACCCCATGTGGCATTCAGCACCTTGCTGCAAAAGCAGACCAATTGTTTGGACTATTTATCACAATGCTTCCCCATAACTTGGTGTCATCCACAGGCTTGGTCAGTGAGCTCTTTACCCCTGCATCCAAATCTTTGATATAGAAGTTGAAAAACACTGGACCAAGCACCAACCCCTGAGGGATACCACTGACCACTTCTTGCTAGGACAACATAGATTTGTTCATTAGGACTCTCTGGATCCTACCTCAAGGCCAGCTTCCTACCCAGCTAACTGTTTCGCAGTTGAGTCCACAATCCTCCAATTTTCTTATGAGAACTTCGTGGGATACCAGATCAAAGGTTGGTAAGACAAGACCTGCCTGCAATGAAGCCATGCTGGCTGTTGTTCAGAATCCTACTTTCTGCAAGCCTATCGCACATAGACTCCTTAATGAATTTTTCCAGGATTTTCCCTGGGGTAGAGGTTAGACTAATTGGCCTATAGTTACTGGGGGCCTCTCTCCTCCCCTTCTTGTAGATGGGCACAACATTATCTCTCTTCCAGTCCTCAGGGATCTCTCTGGAGTGGCATAAGTTTTGGAAGTTTCTCCAGGGGTTCCACAATGACTTTGGCCAACTCCTTCAGCACTCTCAGATGAAGTTCATCTAGTCCTGCTGACTTATATACATCCAATTTCTTTAACTGATCCTGCTGAATTATATATATATATTTTTTAATTATCATACACCACTTCTATGGCAATAGTAGGAAGGTGATCATTCCTACCCTGCTCACTCTGTACCCTGTGGCATGATTTTCCCCTTGGCCTAGTGAAATACCAAGGCAAAGTAGTCATTCAGTCGTTCAGTTTTCTCCTGAGTGTCAGCAACCAGATGTCCTGAGTTGTTAAGCAATGGACCCACACTCCCATTTGTTTTCCTCCTGTTCCCTACATACCTAAAGAAACATTTCTTGTTGTCCTTGATTCCTTTGCTAATTTAAGTTCAGTCGCTGCCTTAGCCTTTCCAATCTGTTCCCTAGAAGTGCAGGCTGTTTTTATATAATCCTTCTTGGGGACTGTCCTAAGCTTCCATTGTTTGTACTCCTCTTTTTTCTTTCTTAAGGGGACTGTGATTTCCCTGCTTAGCCAAGAGGGCTTCCAAGCCCTTCTGCTACCTTTCATCCACATGGGAATGGGCTTCCTTTGTGCTTCAAGTATCATGTCCTTAAGGAACAACCACTCTTCATGCACCCCTTTCACCTGCAGTCCCTAGTCCTGCAGCACTTCCCCTACTAGTGACCTGAACTTATTGAAATTTGCATTTTTAAAGTCCAAAACTTTAACCCTGCTATCTAACTTGTCTGCCTTGTGATGGACAATGAACATGATGATTTCATGGTGCTGTTGCCCAGGCTACCTTCTATATTTAAGTCAGTCACCAAGTTGCCTCCTTTGGCCAGGACCATGTCTAGAAGAACATTACCTCTCGTTGGCCTGTGCACCTCCTGAGTCAGGAAGACCTCATTGATGCAGGTCAGGAAGGAACGTGACCGATCTGACTTGGCTGGGTGCTCCTCCAAAGAGATGTCTAGATAGTTGAAGTTGCCCACAGCAAACATATCCTGTGCATGCGCCACCTCTGTCAATTCTTGGGTGAACTCTAGGTCAATGTCGGCCTCCAAGGAGGTATACTGTTCCTTCACATAGAGAGCTACACCTCCACTTTTCTTCCCTACTTGGTCCCTTCTATGCAGGGCGTAGCCCTCAATGGCTATATTTCACTCATATGAGGAGTCCCACCAGGTCTCCATAGTCTCTACTAGATCATAATGTCCACTGGAGAGTAGGAGGGCTAGCTCCTCCTGCTTGTTCCCCATGCTTCTGGCATTAGTGCACAGGCACCTGAATTCTGCTATTGAGACCCCCGACTTCCTGTCATGCTGAAGGTGAACTATTCTCTCAGCTCCTGCAAGAGTGGCTGTCCTAGTGTCCTGATCTATGGAGCTTTCTTATATGTCAGTCCCCAGGCATGTTCCAGTCAGTGTTTCCCTATCCCCCAGCAATCTTAGTTTAAAGCCCTATCTTAAAGGTTGGCCATCCTGGCCGAGAATGGACTTACCTTTCCACGTGAGGTGGATGCCATTCCTTCCCTGGAGTCCTTTTCTCTGAAGTGTGTGCTGTGGTCAAGGAAACTGAGATGCTTCAGGAACAGCTGTTCAATCAGGCTTGGCCCCGCCCGGAACTGTGCAGGGAATTCTGGCCAACTATGCGTACCAGGGAGGGGAGAGATGCCCAGACACCAGGGAACAGCTGTTCCCTTGGGCTTAGCCCTGCCCAAGACAGCGTGGGGAGTTCTGGCTCACTGCCAGGAACAGGAGGAGAGCTGAGGATGGATGGGAACTGATGGGACAGCTCAGGTCAGAGAGGAGTATGCTGAGTTAGGTCCTGGGAGCCTGGAAGAGGTTCCAATAGTT